>NW_004955433.1:4760184-4792943 GCF_000276665.1 Chinchilla lanigera
AAGGGCAGAATATTAGAAATGGAGGGCAGATGAATGGATCTCAGGGGTTAGGGAAAAGGAAATGCTGAAAGATGGGAGGAAGATGAATGTGGTTATAAAATGTTAGTCAGAGGGGGTCTTGTGATGGCGAACTCTTCAGTGTCTGGACAAGATAGTATACAAAGAAACTTTCATGTTTGATATAATTATGTAGGAATAAACAGACATACACTGGGGCTAAGGTTGTTGCTTAATGGTAGAGCACGTCCTCAACACATGTGAGACACTGTTCCATCCCAGTACCACAAACATGCACAGCACAAGCATGATTGGAAAGCTGAACAATACTGGTGGATAGTAATGCTAATATTCTGGTAGTGATATTTTATTATAGTTGAACCCAACACTACCATGGAAGGAAGCTGGGTAAAATGTACACAAGATTTCTCTATATTACTTCTCCCACCTTCATGTGAGTATATGATTTTCTCTATAAAAAATTCAATGAAATTTCTCTCAGTGATACAGCAAAAAAAATTCAGTGAATACAAGCTCCTAAATTTAAATATTTTTTCATCTTATTTGATATTTAGAGCAGTATTAACATCTAATTTATCAGTTGTCTAAGAAGTTTATTTTTGGTAAAGAACTGGATATATTCTATTTCTTGACGTACATCTGGTTCTAAGATATACAATACAGTTATATTTTTCCTTGATGAAATGGAGCTGCTGGCAATATTTTTAGAATGTGTGTGCAGAGGGGAAGGATGTTCGGCTCTTTTTGACTTAATGCTGTTACCAAGTTTTTTGAAGTATTTACATGGGTCTTTATTTAATTAAGCCTGAGAACCACTATTTAGTTGCAGATGGTATAGAACAATCTAGCATAGCTTTTAACCTTTCCCCTTTTAACTTTGCTTATAAGTTTTACGCATGTTTCTTTAAAAAGATGCTGTATGTCTTTAATCAGTCTATAAACTTTGATATAAGAACCATTTCACTCTGCATACATTTAAAACTTCAATAGTAAGGAAAATGGATTCTTAGCCTAATAAGACTTTTTTTGACCTACAGGATCAAAATAATTTATAATTTACCCTTATGATGAACATTTGTTATTTTAAGTTTTCTGCAAATTTGAATGAGAGGTATGTATGTGTACATGTGTGACTTTGAAAATTGCTTTTTATTGTTATGGATCTTCCCCCAACACCTCCTTCTTGAATATTATTTCTTATTTACTTATTTTAATTGAGATATAAAAATTATACATATATATGGAGCACCATGTGGTATTTTGATACATATGTATGAAAATTCTTGGGATCTTACAATAATATTACTATATGTCCTTCCTTAGTAGGGAATTTTTCAAGACAGTGTTAGTATGATTTGATGATTTCTTGTAAAAACAAAAGCTCTTAAGGTTTAAGAAGCCAGCAGTCTTTTGTCCATCTTACTATGTACATATCGGGTACAGAACTCTGCATGAGCTGAACTGTTAGCCTCCTGGTCATTGTGGTGTTTACTTAGAAAAATTGTCATTCAACACTTCATTCTGATAGGTAGCCAGTGACTTTCCATTCTCTGATTTTTTTAGCCAACTACTGAGGATGATTTGACACCTCTGTAAGAACAAATTTATTTGAATACAATGAATTTTATTAGTACTGTGGTCTAATTTTGAAGATTCCTATTTGTGAGAGAAGAAATATAATGTGGAGTTTACAAGCATGGATGAATTATATGATCTGGGTTCAGGTCAAACTATTTCCATTTATCTGATGTGATCATGAGCAATCTCATTAACTCCTCTGTGCCTTACATTAGCTATGTAAAGATATTCTCTGCCCTACCTCATGGAGTAGTTATATGCACTGTGGGAGTATGTATACAGAGATGGTGATGGGAACAGATAGAAAGCATTATATATATATTGGTCATTGTTACTATTGAATTAAAATACATGAGATACACATAGAAGCTAATTTATTTTTGAGAGCAATACTACTATAATCACCGCTTTCTTGAAAAAGAAATTCACTGGAATATGGAAAATTACTGCATATTTTAACTCAGCTACTTGTTTTTCTATTGAGGAGCAAAATCGTGGGTTAATATAATTGTAACATTAAAGAATTCAGAACTACTTTTTCATGTTTTTCCACTAAAGTGATCAAGATATTTTAATGTGTCTTTTTTTTAAGTCAGTGGTTAGTAATAGTGCCCATTGATGTGATAATGAAATTGGCCATTACACAACATTTAGGGTGTGTTGCTTTAACTTCAAGGTTATTAAGCCTGGAATCTTCAAACAACTATATTGTGACATTTTCTAAACCTACTGACCCCAGGCCCATCATGTGACCTAAATGTTGACTAAAGAGAATCTTTGTATTTTTTAATTATATATTGAATAACTATAGTTAAACCAAGCATAAAACAACAGGTCCTTTTATCTTCAAAGTTATATTAACTCGGGGATTATCTTAGTGTTACTTTCTTTAGGATCATTATATAAATCTTCTCTATAAAAAAAATTAAGAAAAATTGTCACACCAAGGCTAATATTTCATATGAAATTCTGGAAGATTCATAAAGTCTTGGATATTGATGTTTAAAAATTGTCAAATTTTTGAAATGATTGATCAACTTTTATAAGACTTTTTAAAAAAAGCTGCCCCCTGCCCAAGAGTTTTCAGAAATTGCACAAGGTAAGTAGTTTGGTGCCAATTTTCAACTCTTTTATTTATGTGAAATCAAGTTGAAATGAATACTAAATATAACCACAGAATAGGAAAATACTAAAAAAAAAATTCAGCTCCACTTATTTGACCTTGAATAAGTAACTATAATTTTACATTTTATGAACTAGTATTTGTATCATATGAATTATATGTGAGATACTTGTGTAAAGAAAGCCAGTATCCTCCCATCAGTAATCTGCATGACTACCTAAATGATCTATGTTGTTGAGGAAAGTGGGAGAAGGTACAAAAACAACTGTCCTTAAAAAACAACTTGCTGTACCTAACCTTCTGAATACAACCTATGAAATGATGGACTCATGGAGCATATGTGAAAGTAGCTGTGAATGATAGATAGCATTCACTATGGGGACTCATAATTTGGGAATAGTCTTCAAAGCTTTCGGTGAATATGCGAAGTGTGAGCTGCCTCATAAAACCACTGCAGCCATTTCTTAGGGAAGCAATGAAGCAAAATAGTTACATGCAAAATTCAAGGGGTCATGCTATCTGGGTTCTAATCACCTCTGCAGTTTACCAGCTATATTCTTTGTGCAGAGCCCAGTTTCTCATTGTCCTTGTGTTCTTTTCTCAAATATGACAATAAAAGTGGGGGCTGGGGATTTAGCTCAGCGGCAAAAGCGCCTGCCTGGCAAGCGCAAGGTCGTGAGTTCGGTTCCCGGTACCGGAGAAAAACCAAAAAAAAAACAAAAACAAAGACAATAAAAGTAACTACCTTAGGAGGATTAAATGAAGTTTTGTACCTAGAACAATGCCCAGTACTTAGTAATCACTCAATACATGCTCTTTATTTTTATTTTTGGTAATTTAGTAATAAATTCTTCATATCAAATTTAAAAAGAAAAAACCTTTCTATTTAGACCCCCACTTTGGAAGGATACATATTCAAAACATGTTGCAGTATCTGTTGCTCTTTGGTTCCTGTTTTTTTACATTTCTTATATTATTTACAAGTATGGAATTTGAAATAGTTTTTAATCCACACATTTTTTAGACGTGATCATTTTGTACCATGCAGAATGTCTATTAGTAAAATAACTTCGTAAACACTCAATTTGCTTCATTATGTTTCTCATAAGTATATGTTAGAAGACTAAAATTATAAACAGGAAACAGATGCTGTGTATCCTTAACATATAGCTTCAAAGTAATTTCACGAGAAGAACAGATTTTCTAAACTAAACACAGTCACAAATATTTAGCTCCCCAGAACTACTGTCATGGCAAGATACATGATATAGGAAGTCCAGAAGGAAGGCCAAACTCACATTCTAATGCCACTCTAGGGTTTACATCCATGCTAAGAGCTAGCTAGTGAAAATAAAATGCAGTATTGGTTGGTTTGTACTGTACATTTACTTGAGCATTTGAATACTTAAAGTAAAATATTCAATGTAATTAAAATTTTTATTAGATTCAATGAAGGAGCAATTCAAATTACAGTTTATAAAATGCCAATTTGAAACTTGTAGCAACCATGCTAACAGTTTGTGAACATCTGTACCTCGTCACAGCCACCACCTCCATCTCCAACACTCACACCTATAGAGTATCATAATGGGGAAGAGTTTAGCCATCAAGATTAGCACCGCATGCTATCAACTCATCCACTTGCTGGCAGGGTAACTTTGATTTTGGAGGAATTTATGTGCTCCTTTGTGTCTCAGTTTCATTATCTGTAGAGGAAATTATACGATCACCAACTTCATAGAGTTTATGTGAGGATTAAAGTTGCATACATACAGACGCAGATACTAGAAGCACACCTGAAGAGTCTCCACAATCCCCACCTGCCTTCTTTATAGTCTAGTTTTCTTTTGCCTTCCTTCACTACACATAAGGTGAGAAGAAGTGAAATTTTCAGTAACACCCTCACTGGCGTAGATTAGGCAAGATAATTAAGAAACTGAATTTATTTTTATACCACCCCAGATATTTTTCTGCATTTTTCTCTTTTCCAGCCCTTTGTACTGTACTTTCAGGCAATATTTTAAAGATAATGCCCTTAAACTGCTTATACAATTCTAACACATTCTTATGTTTACCCTATCTCAAAGTGGTAGAATAATGACTTCTTACCACTTTGTGCCGTCCTATTTTTCACATCAGTTCCAAAGTCCTCTTTTTGAGGGAATGTGAACTCCCACAGCCTACAAAAGATACTGAAGTGTGACTACCTCCCAGTAGTGCCACCCTGTATGCCAGGCCTTCAGTCATGGACCTCTGGGGGTCACTTACCCAAAGAATAGTAGCACAATAAACTGATGATAGTTACAAGAAATCAAAACACATCCATTTCATTTTGCCTTCTTTTTGGATGGTTTACTTCATCAGGGCATGTTTTTAATTTTAGGAAAGCTTAAATGAGGATTGATAATGAATAGAGTGTTCTTCAAAGAGTCCTTAGGATGGAGAAATAAATAGAAAAAAAAGATATGCCATAAACAGGAATGTAATACCCTTAATGAATGGAAACATTATATGTCATAAATTATTATGACATTATATGTCATAATAATATTAATAAGAATTAAAAAGGGGAATTAGAAGATGAGGAAGGGGGGAGGGAAGGGAAAGGAAAGGGGATTGAAAAAAAGAATTAAGCTGTATTACTTACCTGTACCCAGTCTCCAAGATGTTTGTAATTGCATGTACAGCAAATGTACCAATTTTAAAACAATAACATAAAACAATATAAAATAAAACTCCTGCGTTTGTAACACTCTTGAAATAGACATGTGACTTGGTCACAGCTGCAGCATTCCTGGGTCAGAAGACAGCCAGAAAGGAAGGCAAAAAAGGTGCTAGGAGGCTGTCCAGGAGATCATGTAGCAAGAACCACACAGATGCTTTTCATGGCCTTCACTGGGGCATCCAGACCTAAGAAATGCCCAGAGTACTCTTTGAAGAGTACTTGGAACTGAAGAAATGCCCAAGTACTCTTTGAAGAATACTTGGAACTGGAGCTCAGATTAATAGCTGTCTTAGAGAGAAGTACTTGGGCTGTAATTTTTAAATAACCAACTTTAAGCAGCTATTGTTGCAATGTTACCTTCTGAAAAAACAACTTTAGTCAATTCTCAATCAATGCGTTAATTGACGGCTTATTGTCAGTGCAGAAAAATTAAACTGGAGCTCTTGGGTAATGACTGCCAATGTCAAGAAAGTATAATAAAATATAACAGAGGGTTAGTGATAGCAGCACCAAGGAAAACAAGGTTTTCCTCTCTAAGATGAACTTCAACAGCACGTAATGTTCCTTTGGCACTTTTTATAATTTCCCTATTTCTTTTTCTGTCTCTATCTCTACATAAATGATTAATAATAATAATTTAAACAAATTGTGTGGTAAGTTTAAAGTAACTTATTTGAAAACATAAAATAAATTGATCAAAATATTTGTACTTATAATCTTAAATGAGTTCAAATTTTAATTTTGCTGAATTTTTATTTAAGGAAAAATATGCAGAAAAGGTAGATGGCCTTAAACTACCTGATGTTTAGGAGATCATGTGCCTGTGGCTTTGTCTGGAGAGTGCTAGGTCTGTGTAATTCATAACACTCCTTTTGTTTTCAAGATTCTTGTGCTTAAATTGGCAAGACACACTCATATCCTACCTAGTATAGGTAACTTGCCTGTTAAATGCTGTTCTAACCTAAAAAATTCTAGAATGTTTCAGGTTGCAGCTATAAGCCACAACGGATTGTATCAATTGTGTCTATTCGAGCAGGTGTCAGTTCTGGCTGGCCATCCTTACTGGTTTGCTTTAGGAAATAGTCTTGCAAATATTTTGCAGTCTGTACTCTTTAAAAGTAAAAGAAATATATTATTCCATTCTAATATATTTTATTGAAATAGTCTAAAATGCAAACCTCTTTTTTTCTTAATAGATTTCATTCTTGTTAAGATTTTAGACTGCACAGTAGTCTGTTTCTTTTTTTTTTTTTTTTGGTTTTTCTCTGGTACCGGGAACCGAACTCATGACCTTGCGCTTGCCAGGCAGGCGCTTTGCCGCTGAGCTAAATCCCCAGCCCCCACTGCACAGTAGTCTGGATTTGAGTTATTTCACTAGAAAGGAAGGTATTTTAGATGCTAAATCTGTGTTAGACTATTTTATCCCCAAGCCAACTCTGGAGTGACAAATATATAGCAACTCTGAAAGTGTTCTAGGAAGTAGCACAACATCTGCCTTTCAGTAGGTGCCTAATGAATAGGTGCTAAATGAATGAATGCATAGTCATAAGTGGATTTTTTAACCTTTTAAAAAGTTGACAATGATAATAATAAATTTCTCACATTGCGAAATCTCTGGGATGTGGTAGGGAATTCAACATGGCTGAGTAAAAGTGGAGACACACTGGAGCTTCTTAGAGAAAATTGACTAAAAACACAACTAATTGGAAGAAAGGGAGGGACATACATCCTGATACCAAAATTAATCTGAAATAAGATACTTGTAGATCAAACAAAATATAGGCATAGGTCTTTATTAAATGATAAATGAGCCCATAGGGCTGCCCATGATTTTATTACTGGGGGGTGTGGAGCAGGAAACAGCCATTCCCAGTATACTCCCCCCAAAAATGGAGAGACTGCAAATGTGTGGCAAACTCAATCCACACAGGGTAGACATAGAATATAAAGACCCTTGCCTCTTTTGATTTCCTGCAGAGGACACTGCAGCCAGCCATGCAACAAGTTTCTCTGGAGTATACAGGGGTGAGTGATTGCTCCTTTCCCAATGGGTCACCAAGGGGCTGGGGATATAGCTCAGTGGCATAAGCGCTTGCCTGGCAAGTGCAAGGTTCTGAGTTCAGTTCCTGGTACAACAACAAAAAAACCCAAACAAACCAATGGGTTACCAGTTTATTTTGCTTTTTGTTTTGTTTACTGTTTCTTCTTCCTCTTCTTTTGATTTTTTCTTCTATGCTGAGCAGTATAACCAAGCACCATAACAGTTAACTGGCACCTCTGGTGACAAGGTTGGGGACTGGCCATGGCACTGAGGATTCTAGAAACAACACAACCCCTCCTGGCCTATGACCAAAGCAAGAGAGGGATTTGGACCAAGGAAGTGGATGTGATGTGCAGCAGTTAGGACAAGGAGTTTGAAATTAGCACTGAGTAGGAAATTAGTACTTCCCCACCCTGCAGCCAGTGACCAGCAGCACAGATACCCTTGGGTCAGGAAGTGAGCACTTTCTCCATCCTATGATCAGAAATGCAAGTAAGCTTGGGCTGCAGGGATAAGGAGTAGAAAACTAAAATCTGCTACCCTGTGACCAATAGCAAAAGCACCCATGGGCTGGGAAGTGAAGACTCCCTCCAACATGAGAATCCCAGCACAAACAAGGAGGTGAGGGCATGAATGGAGAAAGTGGTGTGGAACAGATCTGGTTGTGCGAGGTCTAGGGAGGGGTGAACTCTACACAAGACTATAAGCAGCCTTGGGCTGTTTCTGTTTGAAAGTTCTACAGCCACTATAAGAGTGAGACAGAGACAAACAGGGTAAGGAGACATGGGTGAGCCATCTAGAAAGCTGGCTAAAGACTGGCCACAGAACCCACATCTGGAGGCCAAGATGAGCCCCTCACCCAATCCAGCACTACTGCTACTGCAGGCTTGGTGGGGCTCTGATTTGGACACTACTACAGAACAGTGGACATCAGAGGAATTTTACCTAATTTTTTTTATTGACTGTGTCTATCATTTTCCTTTTTTTCTTTTTTAGGTTTGCACATATATTTTTGTCCTACTCAATTCATCTTCTTTCTCTCTTTCCTCAACTTTTGAGGATTCTTTTGATCTTATTTATCTTCATATGGGTGAACATTGTCCCTAGGTTTTGATTCACTTCAATAATCTTTTGCTTTCTCCTTCATTCTATCTCTTCTGCCCTCTTCTTCAGTTTCCCAAAACTTGCGTGATCATCCTTTGTCCTCCAGCCTTGCTTCAACTGCATTTCTGTGGTGGATTAATTAATAGTGAACTTGTAACTGCCAACTACAATGAATCAGCATGGTTCTGGTTGTGGAAGACCCACCTGAAGATTGTTGCCAACAGCATAATAGGAGAACTGGAGGGGAAGATGGCATGCTGTTGATTCTCCTGGAGAAGCTTGTCATGCTGGTTTTTCTGATGTGAACTCAGTTGTTCTCATCATTGCAAGAGCTCAAGTCCTCACTGTCACTGAGAGTAGCTGCAGTTCTTTTTGGAGGAGCTCTGGTCCTTACCTTGAATGTCACACCCTGGCTGAAGTTCAGATCTCCCAGCCTGATGGCACAGATCCTTCATTCCACTGGCACAGACTTTCTGGCTTCCACCACTGACCTTTGGACCTTTCCAGTGCAGATGCTTGATAGAGACTTATGACACACAGTCATGGGCTCTAGGCCTTCAGTTGGATGAATGTAAGATATTACTGTGAGATCCAGGGTCTCAGCTGGATTCTTATTGTGTCTAGTGCATTAATGGATCTCTTGCACCCTTGTACAATTGATATTTTGGGTGAATATTATAAAACAATCCTATGAATTATGTGTCTTGTATTAAAACTATCCCCTTGCCAATTTCTCTTCATTTATCTCTCTGTTTTGCCCACTATATCTCTTGTATGTCCCCACCAAAGGATAAAATCATTCTGTTAGGGGGAAACTCATTGCATGCAAGTTCCTGATTTATGTTGGGTTTTGTTATCAACTGTAGATCTTGCCCTTATGGTTTATGGTACTGTGTCAAGAATTAGCACATTATGTCAGTTTCTAGGCTGTGCTTGATGCTATTGTTATTGCTCATTGTTCTACTTTAACCAGGGTGTTGTACTTATTGTAATCAATTGTTCTCCCTTCTATAACAACACTGTGAATATCTAGGGTCATAATCATCACCATAGTTGAGTACCAAATGGTTGGCAACTCAACCAAATATAGAGCAACATTTCATCCTTAATAAACTGGGAAGGTAGAATCTTGGGACAGATGCAAAAACTAAGAACCTACACACAGAAGGCAACTCTGAAAAACAGACATTTCTTAGGGAGGCACCAATACTAGTGACAAAACTACCCACTGTAAGAAATTTACAGGCATTAGCACAGAAAAAAAATTGAAAATGACAAAGCACAGAATCAAAACCCAACCCCAGAACTCCAGTCCTCCTAGAACAAGTCCAAGGGACATTGAGGTAGAGGAACATGGAGGACACCCACCTGAAATGTCTGACATGAGAGGAGCAGAAGTTCAAAATCAGGTGCATAATACTATAGAAGAAATCGGATAAAAAATATTCTCCCACTTAAAAATATATGATAACAATAATAAAGGACTTACTCAACAAGTCTGGAGTACACATAGATTTAAAAAATAGAGGTACATAGGAAAATAATGGAAACCATGAATGCCCAATATAGGAAAGAAGTGGAATCCAGGCAACAGATTCAAACATATATCCAGGATATTAAAAATCCCACTGAAAGTTTGCAAAACCATATTAGTGAAAGTGAAGACAGAATTTTAGATCTAGAAGAGAGGATTGCACCTAATGGTCATGAAAAGAAAGATCTCTTAAAAATAACAATGGACCACTAAAAAACAATCAAACAGCTGCAAGATGACTCAGTGAAGAATAAGATAAGATTGCTTAGAGTTAGTGAAAGAGCAGGAGCCAGAACAAATGATGTAAAAAAACCTATTCACAGAAATAATTACAGAAAACTTCCCAAGTATGGAAAAAGAATTTGTCATACACTAACTTTGCATATAGAACTCCAATTAGCCATGACCAAATTAAATGTACACCAAGGCATACAATAATCAATTTAGTAGATTTGCTGGATACAAAGACAACATTGAAAAGTCAATAGCATTCCTGTGTGCAAATAACAAACACGAGATAGAAAGTAGGAAAACATGACCCTTCACAATAGCATAAAAAATGAAATATTTAGGAATCAATCTAATGAAGTAAAAGATCTCTACATAGAAAACTATAATACACTGAAAAGGGAGATTGAAGAGAATATAAACAAAGGAAAAATATTCTTTGCTTTTAGGTAGGAAGAACCAACATAGTGTAAATTGCTATACTCTCAAAATTTCTATACAGGTTTAATGCAGTCTCAATCAAAATACCATTAACATGCCTCACAGAACTAAAGAAAAAATTTACAAAATTCATTTGGAACATAAAGGGACCTGGAATAGCAAAAGCAATTCTGGGGAACAAAGGCAAGACAAGGGTATCACAATCTCTAATTTGAAATTATACTAAAGAGCTACTGTGATAAAACCAGCATGATATTGGCAAAAAGACCTGAGGTTCAATGGAACAGATTAGAAGATGGAAAAACAACTGCACTCAGTCCCCTGAGCTTTATAAAAGAGACCAAAAGATTCCCTGGAAGGAGGATAACTTCTTATTAAATGGTGCTGTAAAACTGATGTTCCACCTGCTGAAGGTTAAAATTACTCCTGTGTCTATCACCATGCACTAAACTAAAATCAAAATGGAGCACAGATCTAAATATTAAACTAGAAACAATTAATGTACTCAAAGATAAAATGGGTAGAACTCTGGAAGATATAGTGTAAGCAAGGACATTATGAACAAAAACCCGACCACACAGGATATAACACAAAGAATCAAAAACTGGGATCTCATCTCATTAAAGTCTTTTGAACATCAAAGGAAATCACCAACAAAGTGAAAAGACAATGCACAGAGTTAGAAAAAATTTATACCAGCTGTTCTTCAGATGAAGAGTTAATAATTAGACCATATAAAGAACTGAAAAGAATCAGAACTTCCAAACTCCAAGACCCAGTCCAAAGATGAACTTCTGAGATAAATAGACACTTTTCAGAAGAAGAAGCACAAATGGCAAACAAATATGTGAAACAATTTTCTACATCACTTTTCATTGGAGAAATGGAAATTAAAATAATGCTGAAATTTCATTTCACTGCAGAAAAAATGGCTATTATCAAGAAAGCAACAAATGACAAATGCTGGGCTGTTGGTGGAGGTGGAGGCTGGTGCAACCACTGTGGAATCAGTGTGGAGATTCCTCAAAAAACTAAGGTCAGAGGCTCTGTTCAACTCAGCTATTCTCCTTCTGGATAACTTCCCAAAAGAATTAAAAGCATCATACCACAGCATTAAATGCAAACCCATGCTAATGTGGCACAGTTTGTAATGGTTAAATCTTGGAAACAATCCAAATGCCTATCAAATGATGAACAGATAAAAGAGATGTGTTTTTTAATATAATGAAGCATTAGCCATAAAGAAAGATAAAATTGGGATATCTATAGCTAAATGGAAGGAGCTTATGATCATAATCCTAAGTGAAATAAATAAACACACATGTATAAATATTGCATTATTTTTCTGGGATACTGAAAATGTAAATAAGAACAAAAATGTACAATAAATGTTGTGAAACAGGAAGACACTCTTCAAAAGGAAAGGGGAACTAGGGAGGAGGGCATGGGAAAGAAGAAAGGGAAAGAAAATAATGAGGAAAGAAAAATGAAAACAACTTTGTGAACAGAGAGGAAGGGATTTGAAAGGAGGGGATGGGAATGTGAAAAAAGAGGCACCAAGATACATCATGTACAGATACAAATTCTATACATATTATGAATGTGATCATTATGAATGTGATCATTATGTGTACCTAAATTGTACCAATAAACATAAACTAAAAAAAGGAATCTCTCATCATTTCTATTTGCATTTATTAGATTAAATAAATACACATGCACATGAAGAAAGAATTAAATCACTCCATGTAAGATACTGAGAAATCTCAAACTGTGTGTTTAGAGGAAAAGAGACAGCATGGAGGGATGAATAGCAGGAAGTAATTGAAATTTTTGTTGTGATGAGTGGTATGCTAATTAAATTCTTGTATGGAATTACTGCTGAAAGCCTATCAGTAATCATTTTAACTGCCTCAAAAGTGTTCCTTCCATGCTATGTTGCAAACTTCACTCATGGTCATAAAGATAGCTTGTGGTTTTAGCCAGACATCAATTTTTAAAACACTATATTATAGAGGAGGAGAGATAGGACAAATTATGCCCTAAGCTTTTCAGATATTAATTTAAAACTAAAATTTGAAAACTATGTTTTAAAATATGGAATTTTCTGTTTTATTGTGTTATTAATCTTTCAGAAATTTAATAACACCTCAGTCAATTTTATTATTTAACTAAGAGGTAGCCAATAATTACAATAAACAGAGTGTCCATAATACCAGGATGAAGAAAGAGAAAGCCAATAATAATAAGTCAAAGTTTTAAAAGTCTTTTGCTCTTTAAGTAGATAGGAAAA
Organism: Chinchilla lanigera; assembly: GCF_000276665.1. Taxonomy (NCBI): domain Eukaryota; kingdom Metazoa; phylum Chordata; class Mammalia; order Rodentia; family Chinchillidae; genus Chinchilla; species Chinchilla lanigera. The sequence continues at coordinate 4,773,270 of NW_004955433.1, forward strand.
GAGTTATTAGCATAAAAATGGATTCATTCATATGAATACCCAATAGGCTGGCAAACCATCACCAAATTAAAGTGATTGCTTAGATCCAGTAGTACCTTTATGTAGTAATGGTACTACACCAAATACTGAAGTTTCATAGCTTCTTATTATTACTAACCACATTTCTCCACCTTTCTTAATCCTTTCTATTGGTTTTACCTATCTCATTGAATAGAATCTAGCTAATAGGAAAGTATAATTTTATTCCTTTGAAATCAAAATCTAATGGAGATAAAAGCATGGCCATTTCAAAGTTCAATGACTATGTCATGAAGTTGCTGGAATAAGTACAAATGTAATATCTCAAATCAGTATATTAAGACTAATCCTCTTATTTTTAAATTAAATTGGATGAGAATAGCTCTTTTAATACAGCATACAAAATATTAATGATTCCTTCAACCCACCCAGGATTAATGTAACAGAAAAGAACACAGCTCTGGCACTATTAACTTCTTTGCTAAATTTCTGTTGATGTAATACTCAAACATCAAAAACTGTGTGCAGAAATTTTACATCTTTATTCTACTGAAAGAGCAAAATGACTAAATTCCTTTACTCTTAAATCATTTGCTTGAACTTCAATATCCAAAGAAATGTTTTTAACCTAGGTATCAATAATCACTATATCCCCACCAATTGCTTTTCCACTGAACAAGATATTTGAGGTACACAGTGAGGGTTTGAAGAAAACATCTGAGATATATTTGTACACAGAGGTCAGAAAAACATAGTATTACATCCAAAACAGATTCTTTTTTAAATAAACGGTCCACCATTCTGTATTACTGGAGAAAATCCGAGCACTGTTATCCAATTGTTTGTATTAATTGATTCATTTACTAAGATAGTTGCTATGTACTCCATTTCATTTGATCTTTATAGGCATAGCTCTTCTCTTAAAAAGTTAGCAAATGCTTAGCAGAACTCAGAATATTCTATCCAAATCTTTGAAAAGTTGGTACATTTCTATATTTTGAATCAGAATTTTTATGTTTAGTTTATATGACAACAATGAAAAAATAGCTTTTTAGTTACCTTTTAACTTTCTTCTTAAAGCAAAAGAAGAGATGATATCATAGGGAATTATGAAAACAAGATGTGATAATATAAATTATAATAAATGCTTTCTGGGCCTCATGGAATAAATAATCAAATAAAACTGTCCTATTTAGGGGGTAGTAGGAGCTTAATATTCATGTCTGCATAAAATTTATGTGTTGATTCCTAACCCCCTTAAGTGATAGTTTTAAGAAGTGGAGTCTCTGGAAAGCAATTAGGTAATAGGAGCAGAGCTCCTGTGAAAGGGGTTAGTGCCCTTCTGTGAGACCCAGTGGAGCTCGTTTGCCCTTCTGCCACGAATGTATGGAGCAAGAAGTTTCCATACTTGAAGTGGAGAACAAGTCCTCATCAGACATCAAATCTACTAGCAATTTGATGTTGTACTTTCAAGAGTTCATAACTATGAAGTCTGTCATTTATAAATTATCCAACCTAAGTCATTTAATTATAGTAGCCCTTAATGGACTTATATGTGGGGGTAGTGCTGTCCCCTTAATTCTAAGTCTTAATTTTTGTGCTCATGTTTGTATCTATCTGTTAATCTCACAATATTTTGGAAATCTACTTGCAAGACTTTGGAATGTAATTGGAAGACTAAAAGAATTTGTTATAAAAATTGTGTTGAAAGAGCTCCCTGCTAAGTGTAAGAGATCATTTACATGATCATGCTGTAAGAAAGAAGATAAAGAAGCATGCACATGCATTACTGTTGGGGAGCAAGATATGATGTCTAATGGTGAAACAGGAAATTTTGTCATGTCTCATTTTTAAGAGAATAGTTCCTATCAAAGAGCGTGTAAGAAATCCTGCTTGCAGACTTTGAAATGGAGTGTTTGAGTTCAAGAGTTTAGGAGTTGACAAGTTATAGGTAGTGATGAGGTTGCTTGATAAGTGGAGTTGTTCACTGAAGTTAAGGAGTAACAAGAACGGAGAGATTAAGATTTATCTCTGTGAACTTTAAAGACTCCTGAATTGATATTGAGAGTTGTTGTATAGGAAATTATTTTGAGGACAAGTCATCAATGAATGTAGGTAAATGCTGTTGAAGAGTGGAAGAGCAGAAAGATAGAGTGCAATTGAGACTAATAGTTCTCCTGGATATTTACATACATAAAGATCTGGAGGCATCACTGAAGATTAAGAATCATGGTAACCACTTATCCTGGCTCCAACATAACAGAATATGAGAAAATAATTAGAAAATACCTGTCAGTTCCTTATTGGAGAAGTAGGTTTAAATTGAAGAAAGGACATAGAGTAAATTGTCAGTTAAGTTGTAAAGAATCATGTCCGCTTATTTTTCATGAAAGTGGGAGGTTTCTTTTGGAGAAGAGTTTTAAGAGGGACAAAAGTTCTGTAAGTCTTGTTCAAATGAGAGGAACTGCAGAACAGTATGAAGATATCCATTCAAGAAACAGTAAATGATTGAAGAAGTGCATACACAGGGTGGTAGCAGGATGTGTGAAGCACACTGCCTTTGCATGGTCGTTAGGATTCCTTGAGTGGTAAAAGGGAGCACAAGGCCCTAAACTTTTTTGAAATTCATCGCCCATCGTCTGGCTTGGCATTAAAGCAAAGACTTGAAGCAGTGGATAGAATTTTGCTTAGAGGAAGCATGGGGTATGACACAGAAGGAAAATCTCACACTGAGACACACAGGTAAAAATTACTTGGCAAATGAAGCAAATACTGAAAGTCAAGTGTGGACAGAGCACTAGAGCATGTGGGCTGGACTATCAGACAATAAGGCTTGAATGCAGAGGAGTCAGACATTTACTGACTCTGGCAATTAAATCAAAATCAGTTTTGGCTTCATCTCTGTGATTTCACTGTCTGGCATGGATATTGCATACAGAAATCACTCGGCTAATATTTATTGAACAAATACAAATGCAGTGACTTATGCCTTTGAAGAATAATTAACATGTTTGAGTTGGAGTTTAAAATATGATGATAACCTAAAATGAACCCAAAACAATGAGATACAATTTAATATGGGGGCCAGTATAAAAATCTTAGATTTATATTTAAGAAGTCAACACCTATGTGCAGATGCGTGTGGTGTTTGATGGTGAATCAGGCTTAAGAACAATCCAGGACTAGAAATATAGAAATTTTAATTGACCACAACCAAATATTCGTGAACACTATCATGTAACAGCCCCAAAGTCTCGGTTACATGCACTATGATTTGCTAACAAGAAGTGGTTAAGAGTCCTGGAGCCTGTGAAACTGAGACCTCACCTGAAGCCTCATGTGAGTCCTGAGCACAGAATTTTATCACTCACATTGGGTCAGAACTGCAGATACTGAGTGCTGGGGCTGCCCAGGAGATAAAAGGCAATATAGAAGAGGATCTGCCTGCTTTCCCTGCTTTCCCCATCTCCATTCTAGGAAAATAGTAGTGTAAGATTTCATTGGAAAACCCACAACAGGTATTTGGAGACAGTGTGGGAAAAAGCAAGTGAAGATTTTTAAGGCTCTGTGTATACTTATTTATTCTTTATTAATTTAAAAACTCTGTTTTCAGTATCTATTATATATTAAATCATTTCATTGCAGTAGATAGCCCAACCTAACAGGAATAAGCCGGGTTAAAATAGCATTGTGGAAGAGGCGCCCTGGAACTCATTTTATCTATTCTGAGTACCAAAATAGTTGCTCTGCCTGTTATGTAGGAGACAAGCAGCAGCAGTGTGTTAGAGTTCACCTGGGCCTGTTCTCTATGAGCATTCTTTCTGTGTGATAACTTCTCTGATCCAGGAAGGAGGCTAGACTCTCCCTTCATTCCTGAATGAACCCACTTCCTGGTCAGGAAGTTTTGTCTGTAAACTCTCCTTTCTCACTTCCTACATGGAAATGTCAATGTGTTTCCTAAGTACTGTCATTAAACATTCTCCACAGAGAGCAGGTCAGCTGTAATACAGCTTTGCCAAATTAAGCCCCAGTAAAGTACAAGGTCATAAGGTACTAGGTTAATCTTGCTCGTAAATTAGGATCTTGATTATCTTTTTCTATTTGTACATAAGTGAAGAAGCAAAAATAAACTCCAAGAATTATAAAAAAAATCTAGTTTGTCATTATGTAAATAAGGATGAAATTTCCTCTTAAAATTAAAAACTACAATTTGATCTAGCTGCACTACACCTTAGTATATTTCCAAAAAAATTAAAGTCAGCCTACTGTGCAGGAAAACCTGCATATTCATGTTTATTGCCACTTAAGTCACAATAGCTAAGTCCTGGAAACAGCCTAGGTACCTGTCAACAAATGAATGGGTAAGGAAAAAAAATAAAAAAAATGGCATGTTAGTTGGCCATAAAGAAGTATGAAATCATGTTATTTGAGGGAAAATGAATGAAACTGGGGATTGCCATGTTAAACCAAAGAGCCATGCCCAGAAAGTCAAACGTCACAAGTTTTCTTTCATACGCAAAACCCATAAAATAAAACAATTAACAATTTAAAAAAAGAAATGACATGAAAGCAGATAAGAGACTATTAAAGAAGAAATGGGGATCAGACGGGGGAGAAAAGGACAAAAAGGGCATTAATAAGGGGCATGAAAAAGGTGTGTTTAGACAGGGACAAGTGTACCAAAGTGAAAGGCAGCATTCTGTACAACCAACATGCACTAATAAAAACAATATGGAAAAAACTAGCATAAAAGATAGAATTGAAGACACATATTTTTAATAAACTAATGGTATATTTGCACATGTAACAAAATTTTCTGCTGCATTTTTAATTCTAAATTAATTATACTCTAAATTATTTCACAAATGACCTATATCAATTTATAGCAAGGAAATAGAAATTAGGAATAGAAATATTAAGGATGAAAACTAGAGAAAATCAACTGGAGTTTAGAGTATGACTCCTATGGAAACGCATATACGGAGTGCTGCACCTGGGAATAGGGAGGCACAAATTTGTGTTTTAGTGGCTACTGACAAAACCAATTATGTAACTAGAGAAAAGAAATAAAGGGAACGTTTTCCTTTAAAGCAATGAAATATGTAGATAAAAATGTACTTTTCGGATACTTGAAAACTTACATATTAGCATAACAAAAATTGAAATGACAGAGATTTAAGGTTTATTATGTGGGGTTAAACTGACAACAGTCACTCACATATTGTTCTGTAAAGCAGGCCCTGAATGATACTAGATTAGACACAGCACTTCTCTGGGCATAATAAGAGGGTAGATTTATTAATGTCATATTTAAAGATATATATTTATGTATACATACAGGAAAGATATATATATATATGAATAAACATATATATAGGAAAGTTATATATTATATTATCACCTGTTAGATATATTCACTTGAGTTCATAAAAAGATGTATATTGAATGCCTACCATGTGGCAGACCCTTTTCTAAGTGATAGGAGTAGCTATAAAGGCAGTTAATTTTTTAAAATAAATTTTATAAGTGGCAAGAGGGATATAGACAATCAACATATAAATGCATAATATAATCTCAGGCAGTAATTAGTATATGAAGAAAAATAAGACCAATTGGCTATAAAGGGACAGGATGATTGCAGGTGGGTTCCTTGAGGTGCTGCCTCTGATAAGTAGCACTGTGTTCAGATCCCCTAGGAGCAAGTGCTCTATGCGCCAGGAGATGGAAACATGCTTGGGACTCCTGAGGAGAGGCAAGGGGTGCAGGGAGGAGGATATACTCAGACACTGGATCCAAGAGTCAGTGGGGATGCAGAGAATCAACTCAGAGACCATGCTGAGGACTTTAGATTTTATTTTATGTGAAATGGGTGGTGATTAAAGGGTTTTGAGTCAAGCAATGGTACAGTCTGACTTAACTTTGTAAAAAGTATTCTGTCTGTACAATGAAAATGCATTGTAAAGGGAGAAGGAAGAATACAAGGAGGGCAATTGGGGGAGTGTCGTGATCATTCTAGAGAGAGAGAATGGTGCCTTGGACTTGGATAAAAGCAGGAGATTGTGAGAAGTGGAAAAATCAGACTGTGGATATATTTTGAGTTTCAAACCAATAGGATTTGCTCATGGGTTGGATGAGAAGTGACAAGGATCTTCCCTGAGTGTTGACCGTGATTATGCTAACTACAAAGGCTGTATATTCTCAGTATCACCATCATCTAGTGTCCTAAAAAAGGATGATATTTGTCTCTTACTCTCACCATTTCTTTTCTGGGACTATCCAAACAAAGTCTAAGTCTTACTGTTTTTGCTACCTTAATTATCCCAAATGCAGTCACTTCTATGTACCCACTGTTTTACTCTAGACATCGAAGTATCTTGCCTATGTTACTTTTATAGCCTCTTTAGTTGCCTTCTGAATTTCTCCATTCAAACTCAGTGAACCGGTTTAGTGACTTCTAGACCCTGTGTAATATGGTGCAGTTTGTCCTGCTGAGTTCTCAGTCTAGACTGTCACTTGCACCTCTGTCAGCACCGTGCTTTCTGTTCACCATCCTTTTCCTAGGCTGTTTCCTCTGCCCTGCAGGCTTGCTTATAGTCCGTCTCCTGGGAACCAATAGATCTACTCTTTTAGGTCTCGTTTAGTCATATAAACAGCACAATATGCTTCCCCTCGGTCACTTTTAGAGTCCCCTGAATCATTTAAGACAGGTTAGGACCCTATTTTCTCAATACTTCTCATTACCCTACTCTGGATTGTCAGCAGTGCAGGACTCACTGCTGCAGTGTGTATGTGTTATTCCATTTTCTCTCAATTTGTGCTGGTAGCTCAACTCATTTGTAATACAGTGCTGGCTGTTTGAACCCTACTAATTAGGGTTAATTTTTACTGAAATATAGTCCTGTGAGTGGCTCCCATAATACACATTTTTATACTGGACTTTATTAGAGGATAATTTTAAAGAGCTCTTTTTTTTTTTTTTTTTTTTTTTTTTTTTGCCGGGTACCGGGAACCGAACTCACGACCTTGCGCTTGCCAGGCAGGCGCTTTTGCCGCTGAGCTAAATCCCCAGCCCCTTAAAGAGCTCTTTAAGAACTGATGTGTTTGTTTGTTTGTTTTTTCCCTGTGTACATTCAACAAGGCCGAGGACTCCTTACTGACTTGCAGTTGCTACTCTTGAAATTTAGCACCTTCCTTGTCTTGGCAAACAAGTAGTAAGGGGCAGGAAGTGCAATGCATAATAAAATAGACCTGTGGGCCTGAGGAAGGAAATTGAATTACACGTGAATTAATTAAATTAGAAGAGAGAAGATTTTCCTTTTTTAAATATTGTACAAAAATTTAAAGTACTTGAAAAGTGTTCAAAAGCAGCATTGAAGACAGTATTTGAAAGCAGTACTTGAGGACAATAAGACAAAAAATAAATGTGGCGTGAAGGAAGAAGCTGTATAAATTTTCAAGTGGAGTTTTAACAGACAGTAATACTAACTTTAAAATGTTTACAAATTAGCCAAGCTAGTCACATTTACAAGTATGATGAAAATACTTCTATGAATTCCTCAACCAATCTGACCAGATGTGAGCTTTGGAATGTGGAATGTGATCACAATGATACAACAAAAAATTTGACCCTGTTTCTGGAATTATGATCACTGTGTTTCAAAATTTGAAATGCAAAGAGTAGTAGAAATACAGTAGTAGAAATACATAAGAAAAATTATGATATTTGAGATTTTTTATCTGAAATATTATACATATTTTTGTAAGAAATAGATACTTCCTGAAATAGATAAATGCACTATCTTAAAGTAATATGAATATACTCCATCCACGATGATATGTTCTGCACATTATAATCTACAGAAATCTTATGCAAAAAGTTAATTATGCTGTAACTCCTGCCTTTGGTACTTCTTAACTATATAGCTTTTCTTCTTTTTAATTTAATAATGATGTCCATGAAACCATTTAAAAAGTATTATCTCTTATGTGCCAATGGTACTGAAGAGTGAAGAATTAACAAGAGTCCCCGTTACTCTGTGGAAGGAGTCGGTGGATAGATGGTATGTTAGGTGATGATTAGCACACTGAAGCAAGGAAAACAGTAGGGGCAGGGAAGGAATGCTGGCGCGGAGGGCCCAGTGCTGTCGCTTTTTTCTAAAGCTATCAGGCAAAACCTAATTGAAATCTGGCAGTGAGAAAGAGATAAAAGGGAAGTGAAGGGAAAAGCAGAACAGATTTAGGGGAGAAAGTGGTACAGGCAGAGCAAACACTTGAGCGAAGACCTTGTGGTGGACATGAGCCTCAGGAGGGGACAAAGGGATAAAGCAGAGCAGGTAGAAGTGAGATGCAAGACCTGTGCGCAGGGCTCCAGGGTGACACAGACCATGTAGGGCCTTGCCTGTCAATATACACACACTGAATTTTGTTATGATAAGGGCTGGAAACTTCTAGATGGTTTCAAGCAGAGATAGATATGACTCAACATTTTAAAAGTCTGGCTGTGGTTGCTGCACTGAAAGCCAGAGAAGTATAAGAAAAAAATATCTTTTCTATCAAAAATATGAAAAAAATTAAAAATTTATAAAAAGGGCCAGGGATATAGCTCAATAGCACACTGTCTGCCAGACAAGCACAAGGTCCTGAATTCAATTCCCACTACCAAAAAAGTAAAAAAAATTACAGAAGATATGAACAAGAGAGTGCTTGCACCTTAAACTCTAGTTCATTCTAGGCTGCCCCCACCACCCTATTATATTAAGCCTATTGAGTTACGGAAAGTGTCTTTTCAGTTTAGATTCTGGGAACACAACTGACAGCTAAAGATAATTTATCAACAGCTGGGGACTTTCTGTCCCCTGTACTCCCACTTTTCCTCCGCATTATCAACCCTGGCTAGCAGCTCTTCAGGCTCTCCCTTTACAGTGCTAAACTAGCCATTAGGATGAATTGTAAACCTTCAACCCAGCCAACGTGGAAAAAGGTGAGTTGCTTCTCACAACTCCTGAGCACCCACTACCTCATGCTTGAGTGTGCTTGCACTCTTCTGTGGAAGTAACCTTGCTTTCTTGAGATTTCTGGGTGTTTGAGTGCTTTATTTTCACACCAACAAATGGAGTCCAGGGGCATATTCCCAACAGAATGGGGGCATCAGTTATGAGAACAGTTCCTAATCTGGGCACCAAACATGGATGACTTAGGCTGTGATGGCAGGAGAGTGGAAACAGTTCCACTGTCCGTGTTCCAGATACATTTTGAAGGTTATTCTCAGAAATTTTCTGATATGGTAGATGTGACACATGACTGAATGAAATCATCCATTGTTTAAAATTTCTGCCACACATAAATTTCTTTATGCATTTCTAATAGAATGTGTAGCTATAACTAAATATTTCCTTATGTGTGAAAAATATTTGCCAATTTCACAGGTTTTCAATATTTTAGCTTATGGTTCAAAAAATTCTTTTAATCATTGCTTGGGGGTACCAGCTACCACCTAAATCTAATATAAATTTCTTATTTAGAATGATTCTAAATTACAGTGTTTCTTCTTGTTTTAAAATCGGTGGAGAGAACCCGTGAATGTCATCCTAGACTTACTCTGTGAGAAACAGCTAATAGTGATCTCTACAATATCGTTTCTTCCATTCTTCATTAAAAATAGATCTCTGATTGGTTCAAATTGACAATGCTCCTGCTAAAAAAACCTTCCTAGCCTCTTTAGCAGCTAGTCATAGCTTTATGACCCATTTTTGACTAAGAAGGCATAGGAGAAACTTATTGATGGGGCTCCCAGAAAGATGAGACCCACATGACATGATGCTGCTCGTTATTCCTTTTCTTCTTGTGCAGACTCAAACCATGGAGAAGCAGAATCCCTCTTCCAATCTCACACAGTGTTTAATGTCCTGGGATCTGGCTATTTTGACATACTATCGCATATTAATATTTTTGCTATTAGCATAGGAAAAGTATGCACTACTTTCTGCATATTATGAGAAGGAAACATGACATTAAAAATGCAAGTTGGTCCATTATGACTTTCCTCCCATTTCTTGCAATATTCTAATATGGAAATGGAAAAACCATATCATCTCACTTTGTTCACTTCTTTGTAACATCAGGAGGAGGGTTATGTTTGCCTCTTGTTGTTCTTAAACATTATATAGCTTGGAGCTACTTGGCTGATGCTGCTAAAGCTCAGGTTTTGTCTTTTTTAAATAGTATTGTTCCGTTCTCATTAATTTGTGATGATTAAATCACTTACTAAAAGTAAATTATAATCCCACAAAATGCTTTAGTTTATGCCTGGAACATACTGAATCAATGACATGTTCGCTATTGTTATTCTTTCCACTCATTTGAATGGATCGCTGTGTTAGTTATTACAGTAACACAGTGAGATGGCTCGCAAATAAAGTTTAAATTGTACGTATTATTTATAAAAACAAATAGAGAATTTCACACTGCTGAAGGCAACCATAGATCTACCAAGGAGGTCAAACGACCTCCCACAAGGAGAAAGCTTGGTGGAGAGCTAAGGACTTGCTGTACCTTTTTGTTCTTATTACTTCGATGTCGCTGTGCCAACTATCTCAATCCTAACAAACATCTTAATGGTTTATTGTACTTTGGTTGTGTCTATTTCCCATCTGACAATGTCCAAACTTTACGTATACTATGCCTTATGAAGTTCTTTAGAAGTATTGTCTGTATTTGAAAAGCTTTTCACCTGCTCTGCTGTAATTTGAGTTGAGCAATCTCACATGCATGTCTGTAGAACAGGATTTAAGAACTCATTAAAAATATTAAATGCAGAGGCAAGCACAGGTGCAGGACTTCTGGCTTCAATTTCATTTGCATAATAGTGGCTGGGTAATTGAAGTTGTCAGTGGTTACCTGGCTAAACACAAAAGATAAAAACACTGAGTTCAAGCATGGTTCCCAAAAATCTGCCTTTTAGTTTTTCAAAAGTTCAATGAACGTTGTGAACATTTATTAGTATACACAGGTGTGGAATTCTAAGATTTCTATTTATAAATTCTTTTACTGGAATGTCCCAACTTCTTTAAAACTTATTTTTGTCTCCTGTAGCTACAAAGGAAGTTTTTCCCTCTAAATCCTTTTTTCTTTTCAGGGTGGGTAGGTTTCGCAATTTTAATTATAGAAGAGCCTTAACTGTTGGCAAAACAGAGCCACTGAGCTTCCTGCCTCAGGGAAACCTTAAAAAAGGATTGGAGAAAATTCTAGGCACTAAATACATAATATTCAGTCGTATCCCACAGAATTTTAACGTTTAAAACAAATAAACTTAAAGCAAACTTTTAAAGTGCTGTGTTCATTTACCAATACCTCTTACAAGCTCTTTACAGCAAATTAATTTTACATCATATGCACACAACTTTGAGGATATTCATCACAGAGTTATTTACAACACAAAATACTATGGTAAAATGTTAAATGTAGGTTTCACATACAGTTTAATACTAAGGTCTGCTTTATAATGATTCTGTAAACTATTTTATGATCTAGAAATATACTCTCGATTGGTAACTTAAGAAATGATAACAAGTTGCATGATGTTATGTAAAAATAATGAAATATATACCTATACACGATATATATGATCCAGTACTGTCCTCTAAAGACTTGTGAGGTAATAGAAAACCATGATTGATTATTGATATAATGGGCAAAAGAAATGATATTAACGATGTAACTGCTCTTCATTTACAATGCTTGTTGAAAACAGTAAAAGTGGTTAACACTGGTAAATGAGATTAAAGGAAATTTTATTTTCTTATATTTCTTTATTTCTCACTTTCAAACCTTATAGGAAATAAAATTGTTATTTTCACGCTATTGAAGTAGATCAAATAAATTTAAGAGGCTTTCCTTAAAAATTATAAATTATCCACAAATTAAACAGAAAACTCATTTTTTCAAATTGAAAATTTCTATTGTATTTTTGTTAAGGTTTAGAAAGTTTAGATAACTTTTATCAACATATCTATATAGAGCTCTTGTAGTTCATCTAGCTTTAGCAATTTATGTTGACTTTATCTTAGTAGTTATAGTATGTATTTAAGTACAATATGTAATGAACCTTCATTATTGACATATAACTATAAGGTTTTGGTGATTCTCTTAGAGTTTAACAATTTATTTTCATTATATTTATTTATAGAAATAAAATAAATTAGTGTACAATCAGCTGGATGTAAAAATTAGACTATGAATTGTGTACTTTGATGTGTGGACTATAGAGATAGTTTCTTAGATTAGAAAGTAAAGTATAGGGTCATGTAATAATATAAATATCACTAAAATAAAGGCATTTTTCTTATTTTGTAGTACTTTTTCCACTGCCTGGTGTGGGCCAATTAAAAGTACAAAAGAAGTCTATTCCACAGAGTGAGAGAGAGGCTGAGAAAGAGGGAATACAGTAGCCATAAGATCAATGACTGATGTCTTTTGTACCCTTGTGTTTTCTAGGCTGATGTTAGATCTAAGCCATCTTATCAAAAATCTGCTTGATTTCATGTCCGAAGAATTGATGATATCAATTTTCAATTGCTTCCAGATGCAGGGCTTGGGAACTGTTTTTCTGCCTATGTGTGCTGGAACTCTGCAATTGATAGGTGATGCCCACTTGCCCAGCCAGCTAGCCATACTCTAGTCTCCTGCCTTGGTACTGGGGACTGAACTAGGGCCTTCACACTGAGCTGTAGCCCAGTCTTTAAATTTTTTTTTTTTTAATTTTGAGACATAATCTCCCTTTACCAACATTGTTATAGAAAGAAAACATTTTTAGTACCTTTTCAAATGAGAAATATTTATGAAAATTGACATCTTCTAATTTATAGAAAATAAACAGAGATCTTATTTATCAGCATTTTAAATTAAATATTGACTCCCTCTTTACTAAAGAATGGAAAATTAGTCAATAAGAATAATTAAAAATTAGTTTATAAGAATACAAGGAGTCCACTAGGTTCAACATGCTCCTCAATAATAAAAATAATAAAGATTAATAAGAGAACTGTTATCCCATTCCATGCCTGTCTTGCCTGAAATGATGTGATGTAATTTTCTCTCAAAGAGAAGAGAGTCCTAGTTTAGCCAGTTTGATGGGTCTGTCCCTGGAAGAAGTCTGAGGAAATACCCTGAAAGAGAGAGATGACAACCTCATCTCACCCTGCTGAGTAGCTTTTGGCTTGTCCCAGTAAAAGGATTTCAGCATAGATCAGTATGAGGCATAGACAGATCTAATAAGCTGATTTAGAGAGTGAAGGAGAATGAGAAAAGACTCCAGCTTGAGCACTATGATGAAGAGGTTCAGACTGACCCATTCACAAAAGAATGAGGCCAACTTTTACGGATTAGCTGAGGTGGGCCAGGATCCAACGGGTCGTTATTCCAGTTGAAGTTTCTTTGCTCTGGGGAAGTGCTTATGGCTTAAAAGCAATTGGGTTCCCTGAAATGATCATTTTCCCATTGGATAAGGGCTGCCTTGCTTCCCATCATGGGGTAATTGCGTGTAGGTGGGGGAGGTGATCTCATCATAGGCTGGTTTACAAGGCTGTGCTTTTCCTAGAACCTGAAGTGACTATAGGTTTGGAGACTAGGTGTCTTTCTCAGTGTGTCTTGAAGGGCACATTGTAAAAGCTAGCCCTTGGGTTTCCTGCAAACACTGAAACCTGAAAGTTACTCTTATCTTACTTTCCTTAGTCTTACAAGAGTATGAGAAACTCAAGGCAGATGTGTAGACAGTAAACTTTGTGATACAGATAATCATTAAGTGATTAGCCTACCTATGTGTAGAGCCCAGCAGGGATTGGACTCTGAGTCACAAAAGAAGAGAAACTCAGAATTGAGGCTTTTTGTTTTCCATTTTATCTATCTTTATTTCTTCTATCATGCCTCAGTTCCATTGTAGAGAGTCTTCAACTGGGGCTGGGCTAAGTAATCATAAAAATATTGCTATTTCCCATTTCTAAGCCCTAACAATTTACGTGTCTGGACTGGAATGGATAATTGCGCTGTTTTCAGAACCATTCCACGGAATGGAAGAAACACCAGAACACCAGAAAGGAGACCCATCCCCAGATTTTCAAGTGAGAAAAAGTTTTAGAAACCCTGGACTGTGGAATTTCACGTCCACCCCTAACCCCGTTCTAGGATGCAGAAGCAGCCGTTTGCCTGACATTCAGTAAAAGGGAACGATTACACAAGAATATGTGGCAAAAAAACTAAGAGGCTGAAACATGGTCAAGAGAGGGAAGAGAATTTCTCTGTGAGCCTCAGAAATGGCACTGATAGGCTGAAGTTTATCTCCTGGCCACAGGCTCTCAGCTATTGACTTCCAGATTTTGAAAAATGCTGTCCGGAAAGAATGTGCTGGCAAGACGGCAGGTCTTGCGTTTCCAAGCAGGTGTGTCTGCTGACTTGCTGACTGTTCCAGGAGAAGCACTTCTTGCTGATAACCCTTGAGGAGGCAGCACCCTCCCAGCCAGTCGAGTGCAGCTTGGTGTGTGATCGGACTCTGCGCACCAGTCCACATCTTTCTGAAACAGCCTGTGTGAAACAGAAACTTGTCACTTCAGCTGGCCACTTGTCCCTTTTATCCCAGTAAAGTCCAGTCCTCTTTCCTCTTGATTTCTTTGGTTTCTAACTGAATCTGTATTTTCTAATTTTTAAATCTGTTTAGTACCTGAATGAAAACTGTCTTCAGATTGATTGTAACCTTGTTTACGAACTTGGTCTATAAGAAGAACCTTGTGTATCAAGAAAGAGAATCTTAAACGCTTCTAACTGTTTTTGGTACATTTATGAGCTGGTAGTCATTCATCTAAACCTGCCCTTTAATTGAGTATGACTGAACCTTGAAAATACCTTGGACAATTAATTAAAAATGGATTCAGAGTTTGTTAAGATCATTACATCCCAAAGGCATGATGTAAGTATTTAACAGTGTAAAGCACATGTAATCCTCCCATTATACTTTAAATGAAAGAACTTTTTTTGTAAAAAATACTTAAAAATTGGGGTGATTCAGATGAAGGTCTGGAAGCTAGTGAAAGCTCTAGGCCACTGTGTGCCGAAGGTACAGGAAACTCGCAATGGTTAGCCAAAAAAGGTCAGAACTTGAAAGATCACATAATAAATGCCATCAAATATTTTAAGATCTGTCTGGTAGACAGAAATAACTATGGGGTTAGGAGAACAGAACTAGAAGTCAAGGTAGTTGTGTGGTTGTTAGCTTGGGGTGATTTAGGCTGAGAAAAATATTGGCTTATTGTGTAAGAATTAGATACAAAAGGTAGTTGATATGAATTTGTCATTGGATAGAGAGTTCATGATAAGATTTTTATACTTCTGTGAATGCTCACAACAGGGAAAATCAACAACTTTGACTGTTAATTGTGCCCTGTGATTAATGGTTGCTGAGTACAGAAACATAGAATCTAGGACAAAAGAGTTTGAACACTTAGCTGAAGAAGACAGATTATTCGTCCAGCCTTTCTTGCCCGTGAGTGCATAAACCTGTGACTGTGTCTTACTTATCCGTGTAGGAAGTATTTTCAAGAGACTTGAATTTGGAGAGACCCAAGTGAGGGAAACAAGCGCATTGGAGCACTTCTTTTGGTAACCAGCACATCTAGTTATTGGGGCCAGCAGAACAGAATCATCTGAAGTTTAGTTTTAGTATTTTTGGTACAAGAGGTGGAGTCAGTAAAAGCTGGAATGTTGTGACCAAGTTCAAAGACAATAGTGTTTTTACTAAAGCAGTTAATTTAGTGTGATTACACATTTTCAAAAGGCTATAGCTTCTGAGTCTGATGCTCTGATCTCCTTGGAAGTTCTAGGAGCTCTTTAAAATGTCTCCACTCCATGTGAGCTTTATCTGCACAGAGTAGATTCTGTGATTTGTAACTAAGAACATCGGAGTATACAGTGAATGCCCAGGATTTGAATATTTCCTGAGTTTCATTTTTCATTTTATTAAACAGAGGACAGAAATATGCATAGGTGAAAATATTTTTAAATTATGTTAAATATAAATATCAATGAAATGTGCATGGTTTGAAATCTAAGTAGCCACTATTTCATTATACGATGAAATGGAGAAATTATAGGCATGTTAAATAATATGTTACTGAAAAATTATAAAAGTCCACTATCCCCCCAAGGAAGGACAGAAAACAACAAAAGGGAAATTAATTTATAAACTTTAATTATAGATGCACAGATTTATGACTATTTTAATGATACAAAATATTTATAGGAAAATTATAAGGAGCTGCTTTAGCTAGAAACAAAAGCAAAGTCATGTGCATAGAAAGGAAAAATAGAGTTGAATATCTCAATTTCTGCTTTGTCCCCACAAATGGAGGAAACCTCTCATTCACACAAGATGGAGGGAGTATATATTTTCTACATATGCAGGTTTTATTTGCATGATTTGAAATAAATATTATACACTTTTAAATGTAGAAATGATGAAGAGCTCTTAACATAGCATGAGTGGTACTGAGTGAGTTTCATGTCATATCATAAGCTTTGGAGGGACAAGCAGAGAATTATCTAACAACTCCTTTCAACTTTGGTAAAGTCCTCATCTGGTCCTTTGATGGAGATTTTCTTCTTGATAATTATCAAAGCTTCTAATCACATAGACGGATCACAGAAGCAGATGACTCAATTCTTGCTCTGATCTCTGTGTCTTACTCAAATTAAAACCTTGTTACAAAAGAGAAATTTGCTTGCCCTAAAATATTCAGCAATATATTTTTCTTTTTCCAAGAAGGATAGAGATACTATTTTATATGACTTAGATATAATATGAACAGAAAATAAATGTTTCATATGACAGTAAAGACAATTGCAGAAAATAGTATACATGAATTTTTTTTCTAAATTTCCTTAGCATTGAAGCAGTATAATTTTTCTCTGTGTATGTACTTCACATAAACATGGTTAAGTTTATTTGAACTCTTTGTTTCCACGTTGCTTCATTGTGGTTGGTAATTCTGACCAATATAAAGATCAACATTTCTTCAAAGAAACAGATGGGTTATTTCAAAGTTGTGAATGTGATACACACACACACACACACACACACATACACATATATATATAAGTTAAGAGAACATTATAATATTTTTACACAGTAGTATTATGCACCATTTTCTACAGGTTTATTTGGCCCCCTGTGTATCTCACAGCATTTACCAAGCTCTCTTTTAATGATCTGTTTAATGTTCTGTCTTCTCCTTTGCATTTATAACTTTCCAAGGCCTATATTTTATCACATTTCTACTTTCACAGTAACTGATGCGATCGGTATTTCATATAGTAATTTATTCAGTTTGCAAACATTTATTAAAGAATTCTGTTTCTAATTGAATATGCTGACTTAAGCAAAATAGAAATGTTATTGTTCTCATTAGATTTATCTTAGAATAATAGATATTTAATAGTACAATGTAAAATTAAATATTATAAGTCCACAGAGAAGAATAAAAAGACACTTGGAATTTATAGGTACCCCAACATACTGTGGTAGGAATTCCAAGTTGTTTACCTGTTATCATGGTACTAAACCACTGTGGAGCCATTACCGAGCACAAGCAAGGCCCTCAAGAGCAAAACGCATGTACAGAAGCAAAAATAAGAAACCATGTGGTAAACATGAGTCCTAGGCTCTAATAATACTAATCTATGTAACTGGAGAAACTTTTCGATATAAGACGCTAGGGTTCATGAGTGACCCCAGTGAGGGCTGGTAAGAGTCTACCATCTCCTCTTTCCCGCTGTGTGATTCTCTGTGTTACTGCTCTGATGATTTGCTTAACTCATTTTCTCTCTAACATTCTCATTTTCTGTATAAAATTTTAGCTTTAGTCTGTTATACTGTTCAGCGCTCTAATTCTATTCCACTAGAATTGTTCTACTTAACACTACTCAAACTAAATTGGAATAGAGGTCAGTGGGAACTCTCTGAGGACATGACACTCTTGGATCACTGCAGAGAAGTAAGAATTAGGGAGTGAGAGAGAGACAGAGGGAGGGAGGGAGGGAGAGACAGAGGGAAGGAGGGAAGGAGAGAAAGAAAGAGAGGGAAATACACAGAGAGAGACAGAGAGATTGAGATTCCAGGGAAGGAAACAGCTTGCCAGAGACTTAAGATAGGGAAAACATCACATTTCCAAAGTGTAGATTGTCAAAATCTTTTAGGACCGCTTCACAAGTTTTGTATTTTATGCTAAGTATTTTGGGAAACAATCCTTAAAAAAGGGGCTTAATGAAGACAGCAACACACAAACCCATATGTATTCCTAGTGTTCTCTGGCTTTGATGAAAATTCCTTGGACAATAAAACCGGACAAAGTAACCAAGAGATTCTTATAATATTTAACATAACTAATGATGGTAGTTCGAATCTGGGATAGTGGCAGCCAACAGAGGAAAGTGAATGGGTTCGAGATGTTGTGGAGGGAGACCTTGCAGGATTTAGTGAGAGTGAGAGAGAAGCCCACACTGATGAAAGTACTGAAACACTTAGGACGGAGCTTCAGAAAATGTATCCTACATTATACTTGCTATATGTATAGTAATATATGTTAATGACAAAAAAAATGATTCTTCAGTCAAATTTTAGAAACATTGGGTTGAGGTAAAGCTAAGGAGTTTCTTTACTGTTAAGTTTCATTGTTGTCTTTAATATGGTATAATACATTGTGGATTTTAAACAGAGAACTACAGAAATTCTGGTTGCAGTAAGTTTCTGTGATCTCTTTTTTTCTGAACACACTTTTGATTTGCTCTAAAGTGAGTGAAAGGATTCTCATAGAAAAGTATGTAATTGGTTATATTAGTTCTGTACTTGTATGAATTCATTCTAGTTATGAATTGATAGAAGAATTTTGAAAAAGCATTCAATGCAAGATACAATTTTGATAAGTATTTTAAACAGAAAAGGTTTGCTTGTGTATTATAAAATTCACTCTCTTATTGCCATAAAATAAAAGGAAAATATAAAAATTTCCTACACAAATTACTTTGTTAAAATTTTCCTACATTGGTCCATACTCCTTTAATGTTATTAGCCCATTAAATAATGTTAGTTTTTATGATATATAGAATAAACTTATGAATAAGCACTATAATTTTTAATATTTTATAATTACTGTGAAGGATTTCAGGGATAAAAATTGCTCTTACTTCAAGTTTTACACAATATAGCTTTTATCTGCCCATTGCAATAGGTTTTATCTATTTATTCAACAATCACATGTTAAGCATGTATGGGATATAAAATTATGACTAACACATGGCATAAATGTTAGAACTAATAAACATTTGGTCAATATTGACATTTGTTGATGGGTACTGTATCTAGGTTATCCTCTTATATGTTGATAGAATCAGCTGAATACTGAGTCACCATGTCCAACTCTCAGTCTTTCCTCCTTCATATAAATGGACCTTTATCTGTGTATTTTGCTAATTTATTGATTGTAGTTATAGATTTTGAAACACTGGCTAAGTCGCAATTTAATGCTCAAATATCATCAGATCTTTGGTTGTATAATATCATCTTATGTAGCTTAAAAATAGATTCTATTTATTTGTGTTAATTAGTTATTTTGGAAT
>NW_004955433.1:4793148-4810326 GCF_000276665.1 Chinchilla lanigera
CCCAGGCTGGTCTCGAACTTGCAATGATCCTCCTGCCTCAGCATCCCAAGTGCTGGGGTTATAGTCATGCACCACCATGCTCGGCTAATCCCCCATATTTTTAATCTTAACCTTTCCCCTAATTTAACTTCTGGTGTGATGCAGGGAGTAGCTAAGTAAATAACTTAGAATATTTTCTACATCTTTAAAGGCACCACTGAACATACTCATACACACAAATTTTGGAATATAAAGTAAGAAGGACAAAAATTGCCTCCTCATATATCCTGAGCTATGCTGTTGCCACACAAGGAGAGCCACTGAGTTACATTCCCATTTTCTGGAAGTGGTGGGTTTTATAAACTTGCAGAAACCTGATAAAGAAACTTTAAACACTATATTGTTAGTGCTGGATAAGTGACATGGACTGTGCTGCTGGTAGCTCTGTTCACTGTTTGAAACATTTGTGCCAATATTTGGTCAGGTGTGGACTTTCACAGTGAGCCAAATCTGGATGACCATGGAAACTGTTCAACTGAAGTATATGAGCAACAATAATATTTTTAAAATACCATTTACTCTGTGGAGTTTCAAATATCATATAGTAAGTATAGTTTTTAAAATTAGTTGTTCTTTTTATTAAACAATAAAATATGCAGTATTAAGGTCCTTACAAAGCCATTTCCTGTACATTAGATTATGTAAGTCACAATCAAAATTTTATAGTAGATTTTTTAGCTGACAGCATGCCAACGATGTCAAAATGAATAACAGCCCAAGCTTTAAAAAATGACTTCCTAATCCAATTATTTCTTGTAAAGGATAGCACATTTCAAAAAGTTCCTTAATAGAGAAATAAAATGCATGATAGAAAGATAGGGTCTACACAAATAAAATACATTTATTCTAATAACATATACATTGTTATTCCTAGTTCCTATACATTCTAAGTCCAGATAGCAATTAATTCTAATATAAATAATATCTTCTAGAATAGCACCATAGTACTATAAAAATAACTAGCTTCTTTTTTTTCTTGGACTAGATTTTAGTTTTATACATGGAAATTTATGTGTATAATTCCTCCAGTATTAAAGCTAAGATTTCTTCACATGAATGACACTTGAATTTTTGGATATAAGTAGTATGCCTACTAGTGTTTTTAAAGGAGTCAAATGATTAATTTATGATAAAAATATTCTGTGCCTTTCAAGGAAATATTTGGATGCACATAATGGAAAAACAGCATCTGACTCATTTCATTTATTGGAAATGACATAACAAATATATATTGCCTATTACACCAATTAATATGTAGTATTAAATATCACTGGTTTGAATGGATGATATGGTGGTGATATGTAAGTCAGGTTACCATATATAATCGTGAGTATAATTGGGCAAATGTAAATAAATCATACTTTTATTGAAGTAAAGAGTGCCCTCAAATGGAAATGAAAAAGAAAAATATCCTTTCCCGAGTCCTAGCCTGTGAAATGTTTTCATAGCACAGATGTAATTGTGTCACTCACCCTGAGTCAGCCAGGTAAAATTCTCAACTGCAATAGCATTGGCCACAACGCTTTTTATTGGAAATGAGTGGTTTATTTTACTATCTAAGCTTTTAAAGTCTCCTAAAATGTCCCCAAAGTATTTGTCTGGTTCAGAACATTACAAAGGAAACTGTAGAGAGGAAAGGGATTATGGAAAAGGGGGAATATTTTCCTAACATAAAAGCTGGCTTTACAAAGCCCTAAATATATTTTCAGCTCCTATATCCTATCCTTATTCTTCAAGTATATGTGAATGAATACCCAGTTATGAATGATGGACATATTTATGAAACGGAAGAATATTTTAAAGAATGTGATTTCCATATTTTATTAATTAACATGTGAAGAGAATTTATCCATGAAAAAGTTTTAAAACGTTTTTCACAGAAAAAAGTAATTATTTATTTTCTAAATAAAGAGTAGTTCTAGTTAGGTACTTTTCTGCAATGCACACCACAGTGCTAAATATATATTTTATTTTGCTCATTGACCCAAGGTTCAGGGATGAAGAAAACACTTGTTCCGGAACTGTTGTCTGCTCAGGGTGGTGTCGCCTGAGAGGGCTGGACTGGATGTCATGACCAAGTCAGTTTCTTCACTTGTATGTTGGAGCCTCACTACTCTCACTGTCTCTCTCGCTTCCTACCTCCTTCCTTCTTTTCTCTCCCTCCCCCCTCTCCTCCCTCCATCTCAGTTCATTCTTCACGGCTTTCCTACAACGCTTGGGCTGTTCATAATGAAGGCCTCGTTATAGTTACTTTTCTCACATAAGAGTTGGCTTCTTAGAGAATACATTCTGAGAAGGAACTGGCCAGGTGTATCCCCCCAGCCCCATATTCTGTTGTTGAAAATAATCAGATTCAAGGAGACAGAAAGGAAAACAACCCTCTTGGCTGGAGGGATAGCATAACTATAATGCATATAAGAGCAAAGGTATAATCTGAAGCAATATTTCTCATAGCAAAGAGACATGAAACAAACGCAAATAATCCTCATTAGCTAAACAGTGGCACATTCCTACAATGAAATACTAAGCAATTAAAAAAAGAGTAACAAGTAGCTTGACAAACATCTGAGATTAACATGTCATGGGGAAACGTTTGCATTGGCTCATGATTTCTGTCCATATTCACTGTCCTCCTTGCTTTGGGCCTGTGGTGAGGAAGAGCATCATGGTGGGGAGCATGTGTGGACGTGAAGCTGTTCCCCTCATGGCAGCCAGGAACAAAGATCAAGAATGGGCTGGGTTCCAATATCCCCTTAAAGAACTTGGCTCAGTGACTCCAGTTCCTTCCACTGGGTCTCAGTTCACAAAGGTTCCCCCACCTCTAGTAGTGCCACAGCCTGGCCATGTGTGTCTGTCATTGTGGAGAAGTAAGAGCTGAACAGTAATATTCAATTTCTCTAAATCTTCCCTCAACTGTAGGCTGATATTAGAACTTAATAAATATTTTCTGTAACTAAAAAGCAAAATTTAAATTATCTTTAAAATTGAAATACAGTGTACAAGTGAACCTAATCGTGTATCTAGGTGCTATCATAGCTGCTATACTTTGCATTTTAAATGTGTTCCAAGGCCTATGCACTGAATGCTTGGTCCACGGCCTGTGGCTCTAGTGGGAAATAGAGGAGCCTTCAGGAGGAGTGACATCAGGGACCCAGGCTTTCTCTTGTCTCTCACTTTGCTTCCCGGTTATGAGTTGAAGTGGCTTCTTTGTTATACTATTCTTCTCATGATGTACTGTGACACCATAAGCCAAAATCAATAGGGTCAACCTACCACAGACTGAGTGCTCTGAAAGCACCAGACAAAATAAACCTTTCTGCTTTTTAAATTGACTATCTGGGTATCCCACTACAGTAATGGAAAGATGACTACTACAATAGCTACAAAGAAAAATTTTCTATTGAGAGGAATTTAAAATGCAGTAATGTATATGTAAATACACATCTCTAGAGGGATATACTCTAAGGATAAAAGATCTGCTGAAGTCTTAAACTGTTTTCAATAAAAATATGCTTGATGATATATTGATGGTTTCATTTTGAGCCTGTTTTGCAATAAAGCATTGATATGTTACATTGGTATTTGTGAACAAAAGGACTTTTGACATAGATGAAGAGATTGTGGCCCTCTGAGGATACATCTCAAAAGGGAATGTAATTGATTGAGGGTACCCTCAAGTATCTTCGAAACCCATGAAGTATTTTCACCAAAGCCACACCTCCCAAGACCTGCTTTTTCCCAGGGGTTGCGTTGGTGGGGGTAATAGGGTGCCTCTGCTCTGTATTGGCAGCCTTTGGCTTTAGGATTTCTTTTTTTTTTTTTTTTTTGGTTTTTCTCCGGTACCGGGAACCGAACTCACGACCTTGCGCTTGCCAGGCAGGCGCTTTGCCGCTGAGCTAAATCCCCAGCCCGGCTTTAGGATTTCTATATGACTTTGCTAAATCTTCCACAGTGGACTAGGGTGCTTCCATCTTTCTCACCCTTTCTCCTTCCTCCCCTTCTTTCTCCTTCCCTTCACTCTCCTCTCTTCTCCCCATCTCCCTTTTCTTCTCTCTGTGTTCTCTCTGTCTCTATCTGTCTGTCTGTCTGTCTCTCTCTCATGTTTCTCCATCCTTTCTATCTCTTACTTGGGATCAGAATGGAATCTCAGGAGTATAATTTTTATTAAACAAGTAACACCCTGTATGTATGGAGGGCATCGTGCAACAAGCCTTTCTGACAATCTTTGTCAAGTGGGACTCTCCAAAGTCCAACACAGAAAGTCCTTTCCTTTCATACATCCTGTCCCCGTGCACACTCTCTTCTCCAATCGCTGCAGTGTCCACTCATCCTGATGCATGATCATTCCTGCCACCTCCTGCAGTTGTTGAGAATGCAGTGTGAACTCCCACTTGGCCTGATTTCTCCAGTGAGCTGTTGTTCTTTGCAATTCCATTTATCAAATATCCATCACAATATTAGAGAAATACACACAGAGACTTGACATGTGAGGTTCTTGAGCATTACAACCTTGATAGTTTTCTAATGCCTCGTTTGCTTGAAGTACTACACACGACTTACCTCAGTGTGCTGTGAAGTAATAGGATGGATTTCCACGTACAGATATAGAGTGCAGTTGGGCATACCAAACAAGAGGTTGCTTGACCTTAATTTGTATGTTTTTATTGTCTAAATAAAACCAGAAGATCAAAAGTGAATTCTAAATCAGAATAAAAGATGTAGCTCACTCCCAAAGGAGAATAAAAGTAAACATATTTTTACATAGTATTTGGAATAAAATAAAAAATATTTAGATCAAAGAATATCTATTTTCTTTTGCAGCAACTTTTCCCCCTCTAAAGTGTGAGAACATCACAACATACCATGTATGAGAATTAACTAGAGAAGCTTTTTCAACGTACAGAAAGGAGCCCCTCAGGCACTCTTTCTCACGCAGAAGCCAATCCATTCTGTGCCTTCAAAGGCAAACAAAATGGTCCACCAAAAGTAATAGAATTTGACTAATCTAAGACACCTCAGATATTAGGACTCCTGTTTGGGCTTTTCTCAATATAGAAATAAAAAGAAACAGCTGTCTGTTGGGCATTTTAGCACTGCTCTCCTTACCTTTGTGTGTTTCTGACAGTTGAGGTTTTCACCAGGGTTATTGATAGCTGCACTGTACATTTGATCATCTAAAAACTCTCTCATGCAGAAAAAGGTGAGGAAAGCAGCATTATTTTTCTTCTCAAGAGAAATTTCACCGTTTTCATTCTTACCAATAAATGAATCTAATTTCTCAAGTAACTTTCTTTTCTGAAAGTTATTAGAATATAAATTGATGGCTTCCTGGAAATTCCATGGAAATCACAGTATGTAGTGAAAAAAATTTCTAAATCATACCAAATGCAATCTTGGCTCACCTGTTCCTAAAAAGTATTGTTTCAATTAAATTAAAAGCAAATATAAAGCCACCAAAAATAGTTTACAAGAAGACAGGAGACTAAAAAGTACATAGAGGATTTACTTCCACTATGTCTCTGACGTTAAATGTGGATGGTCCTGTTGAACTGATGTTCAAAGGAAGATCTAAATTTGTTTAGGGACAAGCTTTTCTTCTTGTACAGAATTTTGAATTAAAATACTATTTCAGTCCATATATGTACATTAGCATATATATTTTATATATATATATATTTCCTGTATATATTTAGGCAAATGTTATTTAAATTCTTGAAAAAAGGATTATATTTATTTTTAATTATGAAATATAAACAACATATTTAATAGTCCTTTAGAAGTTCACAGTATTTTAATACAATGTAAACTACAATTGATTGAAATCTAATATACATCATTATTAATCAGTGCAAGTCAATTTTAAGATGTAATGTGTTTGTTTCAAATACAAATTCATTGCAAGCTAATTTGAAAACAACTTGAAAATTTTGAGGAGAAAGATGTTGGTGTGAAAAATTTTAAAGATCTAATAAAATGTTGTTCCTAAGAATAAAGCATGCATATGTATTATTTTGGCCAATTATTATTACATGAACGTACCAGACCCTATTAGAAGTATTTACACACTTTCAGTTAGTCTGCAGATGTCATTTAGTACCCATGTTCTGGGATGCTCTGTGGATTTTAGTCTGTGTACAATAAACAGCAGAAAATTAAATAAACTTTCCACATTAACAATATCCACAAAAGTGACATTGCAGTTTTGTTTCAGTAATAGTTTAAAAGATAAGGCAACATACTGATGGCCTTAGAGTGAAGAAAGATTTTTTAAAATAAAAATGTCAATAATAAAAGAATAAAATTTTGTATATTATAGTACACTCAAATTAAGACCTACACACTGGATAGTATGCATTCAGTGTTTAAAGTAGCAAAAATACAGTACCCAGAATGCATAAAGAACTCCTCCAAATCAGTAAGATTATCAGCAGTTCAACAGAAAGCTGAAAAGTGACTAGAATGGGCATTTCACATGAGAGGAAATTTAGGTGGACAATTATCATGTAAAAATAACCAGGGAAATGCAAAATTAAAATGATTATGAGGTAGTAGTACACATATACTTGGTTGCTTGACACTTAAAAATTTGTGAAATAACAGATGTTGGCAATGATGGGGAGAAAATGGAACTTTTTGTCTGGTAGTGGTATAAATTGCTTCTAAGAATTTAGAAACAATGGGCATTATTTATACGTTTGAAATTACAAATAATCCTATAACAGTTATTCTATGGCTAGCTATAGATCTTAGAGAAATTTTACTGAAGACAAATGTACAAGAAATTCTAACAACATGTTTGTAATAGATCCAAATGAGACAAAAGCCCTGAGATCTTAAAAACAATTGCTTGAATAAATATATATTCATACAAAATATTCAGTGATGGGCTGGGGCTGTAGTTCAGCGGCACAGTGCCTGCTTGGCAAGCACAAGGTCATGAGTTTGATTCCTGGTGCCAAATAAATAAATAAATAAAAATGATGTAGAGATACATGCATCAACATATTTTGAGTATAAAAATAAATAGCATATTACAAATATATAATTTATGATTCCATTTATAGATAAAACTGGACAAGTAAAACTGTCTTTTCAGAGGTGCATACTTACATGATAAAAGCAAGTGACGGTTATGAAGGCTGGAGACCGAGATAAAGAAACACGGAGAGGCTTGCAGATCACAAAGTGAGAAAGTAGTTGTGCTGGTGACAAGGACTAGAAGAAGGAGCTGTGAGTAGGGTGAGAAGAAGGAAGGGTGAACGTGGACTCCTACTCATTTTTCTGTTTCTTGACCTGGGTAATGACTTACGAGAACGGAATTTGTAATAATTTAGTGGACTCTATATTTAGTAAATAAATTTAATAATTTACTAGGCTGTATGCTTTCATGTATGCTTTCTCTACAGAGGTTAAATAATCTGATCATATATATATATTAACATAAATTCATATTCAAGATAAGGAACAGGGGGGCTGGGGATTTAGCTCAGCGGCACAGCACCTGCCTGGCAAGCACAAGGTCGTGAGTTCAGTTCCTGGTACCGGAAGAAAAACAAAAAAACAAAAACAAAAAAACAAGATAAGGAACAGGAGGTTTATCTCTATTCTGTTCAAGAGAAATCTTCATGGTCCATTTTATTCAGTTCACTGTTACAGTTGAAATATAAAGTGTCCTGCCAAAGATTGATGTATTGAATCCTTGACTTACCAGTGCAGTAGTGTTTGGGGTTGGGGCCTACATAAGTGATGATGTCATGAGGATGCTGTCTTTTTCAGTGGATCGGTTGATTTATGTGTTCACAGCTCAATGTGCCACTGGGAGCTGGGCTCACTTGGAGGAACTATGTCACTGGGTGGGTTATGCCTTTGAAAGGTGTATCCTGCTCCTCTTCCTCCCTCTGATGAGCAGTCTCAAGTGATCCTTCTCCCACAGTCTCCAGTTTGCCTAAGGCTCAGTCCAGGGCAGCCATCCAACCATGGACTAAAACCTCTGTAACCCAGAGCCAAAAATAAATCTTTCCTCCTTTAGGTTTTTTTTTTTTTTTTTTTTCTTTTTCAGAAATTTGTCACAGCAGTGAAAGGCTAACATAGTCACTTTGTGCTTATCTGCTTTGAAATTGTTTGCACCTTGCTAAAGAGAGCTGGGGAGAAAAGAATGGATAACTTCGATAACTCAATATCGTATATGTCAGAAGTTGAAAACATGCTAATTAATCCCATATGATTAAGGAAAACTCATAGTTCCAAGTTGTATAAAGTGGTGATGAGACAATCTAGACAGAATATGTCAAGAAAGTGAATAAAACTTAGAAAATTAGTTCTAAAACAAGAAAAAGCATGTTATGGACTGAGGTATGTTTCCTCAAAATTTGGAAGTTGAAAATTGTAGCTCTCAATTACGATACTGAACATGAGCCCTTTAACCATTAGGTTTAGGTACCTCATTTGCCTGGGACTCTGATGATGGGTTTAGTGCCTGTTGGAGACTGGGATGTGCCGGGTTAAGCTGCTGAACAGACGGACCTCTGGCTGTGTTGGAAAAGAGCATATGCACAGCGCTCTGAAGTCAAAATAACACCAGAGCTGAGGCAGCCAAGGACACAGGCTGCTGACCCTCCCTATTCCACAGCAATAAAGCTGCCAGCCTTAGAGATCAAACAGTTATCTGAATTGGCAAAATTTTCTGCTTTGAGAAGTCTTTGAACTGACTTCTCAAAGTACCGGTCAGTTTCCACATTTGCCTCAGTATCCCTTTCCTTTTGTTTGAAAACGTATTAAATACAGGCTGCCCAGAGACATTCTTTGTCTCAATCCCCAGAAAGTCTCTACTCCCATAGAGTTTTGACCTTCCTAGAAGCTCCCCAAATCATACACTTGTCTCTTTTATTTAAACTTCTTGCCATCCACTCATTTAGGAGAGTGGGGATAGGCCATGACCCCAGTAAGTACTCTTATAAAAGGAGACAGTAGGGAGTGTAATAGTGCTCCTTCTGGCACCTGTGGACATAATAAAAGAGGGAAAGTCTGAAAGCCAGCAAGACGACCCTCATCAGAACCCAATTATGTTGTACCCAAGGCTCAAAATTCTATCTTTGAGACTTATCATAAAATAAGCTTTGTTGTTTGCACCAGTCATGTGTACAGTATTTTTTAAGGCAGAGCAAAGTGACTAACAACAGAGCAAATACACCGTAATACACTGAGGGACAGAATGTGGTGATCTCCCACTGCTAGAGACAGTTTTAAATTTTTAAAACGTTTTATTAGTACATGTTCGCAATCCATGCAGATTACAATCATCTTGGAGAGTGTTTACATACATACACCACAGCTTCTTTTCCTTTTTTAATCCCTTTCTCCTCCCCTTCCCTTTCCTTCCCTCCTTCCCTCTTCCTCCAATTCCCATACCCCATGTTTCATTCTTGTTGATATTATTGGCATTAGTTCATGTTATGACATACATTTACCCAAACATTATAATGCTCAGAGTCACTTTTACTATTCTTGGTCTCTTCTGGTACTATGTGAATTTTAGGGTGGTTTTCTCTAGATCTATAAAGTATACTATTTGTGTTTTGATTGAGACCGCACTGAATCTGTGTAAGTGTTTCGGGGCTTTTGACAGTATTAGTTCTACCTATCCAGGAGCATGGGGCATCTTTCCACTTTCTGATGTTCTATTCAGTCTCCTTTTTCATACACGTACTTTTCTTTGTAGAGGCAGTTAGGAGATATTCAATGAAACATTTCATTTGAAGAAATGTAGGATGTTTTTCTCCTAATTTATGTAGAGAACAAAGCAAAAAGGGCTTACCTTCATTGTTTCTATTGAATTCTCTTATATGAACATATATTTATTAATCCTTTCTCTATTAAGACCTCAGAAGTTTTTTTTCTTATTTGGGTCTAATATGAGCACACTTGTAGAATTTCTTGCACATGTACTTTTATCATATTTTCCTGGAGAAAATGTGTATAAAGATTATCTCTTTGTGGTAGAGTAGTAGATGCCCTACATTAAAATACAGTAGAAGCACAAGTCCCATATTTAATTCTTAAATGAACTGTCAAAAATCTACAATTATGGTAAACTAAATCATATTTTTAAATCAATCAAATTTGCAAATAGAAATACATACTGTAACCTGTAAAGAAGCTTCTCCAAGGGAAATAAAGAAATTTCTCAAAACTGTTTTTTCATACATGTTTGCTGTTTTAAAGAGAATAATATTATGCATCTTTTACAATACACTTTTAGTCATGTACTGGTCTTTAAATTTTTCTGAACTGAATGTACAAAACATTTTAAGGAACTAAAGCACAGAGATTGAATCACATATTTAAACAAGTACTGAGGAGCTGAATATAAATTTTACAAGTATGAAATGCAGTTTATGTCAGAGTTCACTGGCTTTTAAAAAAATTCCGAACTACCCCTCAACAGGCTAACTGATCAGAACTCTAGTCTAGGCTGGAAAGATGAGTGTACATTTTACCTTTCCGTAAGAGCCTCAAGAAGAAGGCGTCATGCTGCACTCACTTCACTTGCATCCACTGCTACTGATTTAAATTTCTTTTCCCCAGTGAATCCTTAGTGCTTTCACGACAGAAGAATACTATGACAGTTTGGCTTTGATATATTCTGGGATTCCAGAAGTAGTAGTAGGATAACGTTATTCTAATGTAGTAGAATAACCACTTGAAATCAGTGCAATCTAGATTAACAGCTGAATATTATAACCAAATTGTTCAACCTCATCGACTCTCACTTCAACTCTAAATGGAAATTAAAACACCCCTCTTTAGGACTTGGTTTGAGAATGATTGGAAGTGTTTCCAAAATGTGGTTTTATTAAAATAAGATTTAATCTCTGACTTGTCATAGTGTCAGAAGTTGCTTATTGGAACACACATTAATGATCAGTCAGCACTGCTCATTTGAACAATCCCAATAATACATTTAAAATCTTAAGACAACTAAGAAATCAGAAATATTTAGTGAAACAATTCACTGTTAATGAACTCTTAAGCAAGAAAAAATCTGAAAATGAGTTCCTATTTTAAGTTTTACAGAATTTTCTTTTGTAATTTATTCTTCCTCTTTATTAGCTAACCTAATAATATAAATATGTAATGCAATACATAAACAACATACCTAAATAATAAAACCAGTAGTTTAATTGTTGAGGATTAAGACTGTTTAGTCACGTGTGTAGGATTATATAAATACCTTCAGCTAATGATTAAACAGAGTTGTTAAAAATTAACTGATCCATGTAACTTTTACCCCATTTTGAAAGTGTAGTGGAGTGTAAACAAGAAAGATGAAGTATTTACCTTTATAAAACTTATAACCCTAAGATTTTGTAACAGATCTACTTCACTTCTTGAGGAAATAACTCCTTTTGTAATATTTATTTAAGCAAGGTTTCTCAGGTCACTGACTGTTAAATAAATCTAGTTAAATAACAATAATGCATGTTAAAGATTTAAGAAATCCTTACCACACATTTTCTATTAACTTTCTTTTCTAGTATTTCCTCTTCCTGAGAAGTTTCAAGTTCCCAGCTGCAGCATGGTGTAAGAAAGGTTATTTATGTAATCTTTTTTCTCTGCGAAAGTAGTTGTGCAATCATAAATGCTTATCCTCCATGTTCTAATTTATACAGTAAAAGCTCTTCTATCTTCCTAACAGAGTTTTAGGAAATGAAGTTCATTTTGGCATGGAAGATTTTCAAAACAGTACAGAAGCAGCAGCATGATCTCATGTATTGTCTGTATAATAGACACATTCCTTAGACTGATTATATGTTAATGGTCTGGTGATTTTTAATACCATATGATAAACTTAAATCATAAGCTTTGGAGCATGTAGGGGACTTAAAGATTATTCAGACTACCATGCAATCCACAGTCAGAAAATGTAGTGATTCCAACTAGTCAGTTAAAGGGTGAGTACAAATTAAAAACTAGTGCCTCATCTTATATTTCTATTTAGTTTCATTATTTCATGGTTCTGTTTAAAAGGTTGCACCTCTACTCAAAATATTAATTTTATTTTTATTTTAATCAGTAAGAGAATAACAATAGTTACTACACTGTGTATCTTTATCTTCAAAGTAATTACTCAGAGTGTAAGACATAAATTAAAAAGAGGCATACATAGAAGAAAGAAACAGATAATAACACAAATTTTTCTTTTTAACAGGAAAACCTTAGACTATTACAGATAAAGTTAGAGTTCAGTCTGGTCACTAAGCCCATCACAGACCAGAACCTTCTTCAGGAGGATGTGCCAGGTTCATAGGGTGAATTAGCTATTGGGATTAGACTTGGCTAAATATAATAGAAAAACCCAAGTCAGTGTGGCTGAAACAATATAAATTCTTTTCAGTCTCATGTGGAAGAAGACAAGATAGTGTCAAGCCAAGCTGTGCTGGTGCCCCAAGATATCAGGGTATCTTTTTTTTCTTTCTTGTTTTTCTATACTACTGACCTTTGGCTTTTAGTTTGAGTCTAAGATGACATTTTGAACTGTGGTCATATTGCATTATAGCTATAGGAAGACATGTGTACCTGCCTCCTTTTAGATGCAGCTCCTAGAATTTGCACATCATTTTCATTTGGATCCCATCGTGTAAAAATTAGTCACATGGACATACCTAGCTTCAGCAAGATTAAGAAAAGGGCTCTTTATTCCAGGCAACTATGTCCCCAGTTGAAAACAGAGGCTTCCATTTTAATGGAAGAAGGGAGAACAATCTCCGCCATAGCAAGGTGCAGCAAGAATTTGCTTCCTTTCCCTGAATGGCTCAAAAACCTGCTGAAAACCCAGGCCCATAAGAAAGAAGCCAGGCCTGGAAGAATATTTAGAGTCTCTTGTCTTCCTTATCAGTGGTACCTAGAAATCTATTTTTCTAGCATTTTATCTCAGATATATCTGGGGATAATTTTGATGATTGCATGCACATTCCCAGAAATAACAGCAACAACAGCAGTAGCTACAAAACAGTAAATTGTAAAATATGACATAAAGTGAGCATGAACAACTCATCAAATTATGATATATATAAGGTATGATGAAAACAAACTGCGAATGTTTAAATTATTAAAAATTTTGTTACATTAAAGGCATATTGTCATTAATTCTCTTCAA
Organism: Chinchilla lanigera; assembly: GCF_000276665.1. Classification (NCBI taxonomy): domain Eukaryota; kingdom Metazoa; phylum Chordata; class Mammalia; order Rodentia; family Chinchillidae; genus Chinchilla; species Chinchilla lanigera. Next base: position 4,806,344 of record NW_004955433.1, read on the forward strand.
AATATTCCAATCTTGTGCAAATACATGTATCCTATTTTTCTTGCCACATTCTGAAGCAGTTCTGAAAATCATCTTTCACGAGTATCTTTGTGTTGTCCTGTGTGTCTCAATGTCCCAAATCAATTTAAAACATTTATCTTTCATAGCTAACTTTGGGGAAGAGCTAGAAGTCATGGAATGCCAGATCCACCGAATAAGGTAGATAAAAACACTGAAATAGTTTTAGAATCAGTCACCGTATTTTTTTTATCACACTTCATAAAGACACCCATGAAAAAGAATTTCCAGAACAGCTTCAGAAAGTAGCAAGAATGATGGAATAATTGTGTTTGAAGTAATGGGAAGTATTTTATGAGGACATCAAAAGCAATTTATCTTTTACAGTAACACTTTTTTAAAAATTGTACAGATACAAATTCCCTAAAATGAATGTGATCATTATGCACATCTAAATTGTACCAATAAAATTAATTATAAAAATAAAGAAAAAAATTGCTAGGTATATTTGTATATGCTTATAAATACAGCTTTTGGGAGGCTGAGGCAGGAGGATCACTGTGAGTTTGAGGCCATCTTGGACTACATAGTGAGTTCAAGGCCAGCCTGAACTACACAGAGAGACTCTGTCTCAAAAAGCCCTGCTGTGGAATTGGGTTGATGATCAAATTGGACCTTAACATGATTTTTGAGTAATCAACTGACAAAATGAATTCTATAATTTGTGGATTTGGTGGTAGAACAGTATTTAGGATACATTATAATCTGGAGGAGTCATTTTTGAAAAATATAGATAAATTCTTAAATAGCTGGCTTTCTTCATTGGTACTAAGTAACAGTCATTTCTCATGTGTATCTCATTAGTTGGTATTGGTACTGCAAGTCCAGGACAATAAAGCTCTAGAGGCCAATGCAGACAAGTCAGGATCAGTTTACAGGGCTGTTTTACTAGGTAAACAAAATAATCAATAGCTTACCTATCCTAATTGTCTGTATTGATTTAATGAAACCTGGCAGCAATTGCTCATGGGCTCTTCACCAAACACAGTTGCCAGTTTGCTGTTACCTCCTCAGCACTTCTGAATCCAGTCTTTCATCCCTGTCCTTTCCACAATGGCTCTAAATCAGGTCAGATAAGATTGTGGTTTCACAAATCACTTTTGACCTCTCTGCATTATGTAGTTCTGTGTTTCTGAAATCTCTGTGATGGGTTTTGTGGTAAATTGACAACTGGTGGTCAACTTATAACTCCCAGCTGAACTGAGTAAGCATGGTGTTGGGTGTGGGAGACCCACCTGGGGATTGTTGCCAGCAGCATAAGAGGCGGAACTGGAGAAGTAGAAAGGCTTTTGGGAACTAAAGAGGCTGTTGCGAACTGAGAGAGGCTGTTGGGAGCAGAGAAAGGCTTTTGGAGCTGGTGGAAGCTGGAAGGAGCAGTTGGTTGTTTTGGAGGAGCTCATCATGCTGCTTTCTTAATGAACTTGCTGTTTTCGTCCTCTGAGAAGCTTGGGACCTCACTGGCACTGAGAATAACTTTGATTCACTTTGGGGGAGCTCTGCTCCTCACTTTGAGCATCTCTTCCTGGCTCTGAAGGGGAAGACGGTTCACTACCAGTCCCCTGGGGAAGCTTGCTGCATTGGCTTCCCTGATGGGAACTTGGCCATCTTGATCTTCAGAGGAGCTCAGGACCTCATTGTTGCTGGGGATTTCTGTGGTACCTTTTGGGGGAGCTCTGGTTCTTCTGAGCATCGCTTCCTGGCTCCAGTGCAGATCCTTCAGCCTGCTAGCACAGATCCTTTATCCTGCTGGCACAGACTTTCTAGATTCCACCACTGACCTTTGGACCTTCCCAGCTCAGATCTGAGAAACAGGTCTGCATGAGACATTGCCATAGGCTCTGGGCTTCCAGTTGAATTAGTAGGAGGCATTGTTATGAGCTCTAGGTATCCAGCTGGACTCATGTAGGATATTTCCATGGGATCCAGACCCTCAGCTGAATTCCTTGGTCTTAGTGTGTGGACAGATTTCCTGCACTCTTTTGTATAGCATTCTTTGGATGACTATTATAAGTAATCTTATAAAATATATGTCCTGTATTATACTGTTTCACCTTGCATAATAAGCCCCAAACCAACACAGGTTTCCTTGAAACTTTCAGGTCTGCCTTGAATTCTTAATGCTTCCTTTTGTCTAGCAAAGATATCTCAACCTAGTTTCCTTTCTCATCTTTATTACCTCTCTTCATAGAACTAAAATTAATGCTGTATTCCACTAATTGCATTGCTTTAGGAATACAGTATTTTCATTTCCTTAAATTAATAAATAACTTACATTTAAGTTACAGACAATTTTTGTTTGTTTTTTGCTTTGCACAATACAGGGGGGCCAAACCCAGAACCTTTTATATACTGGCCCAGGGCTCTGTTGCTGAACTATATCACAACTTTTTTTGCTTTATTTTTGTCTTGAGATAGATCAGAGTAAGTTTCCAAGTCTTCCCTAGAACTTGTGATCCTACTGCCTAGGTTTCCTGAGTAGCTGGGACTATAGGTATCATAACCACACATATTTGGCAATTTAATGTTTTTTTGGTGGGAAGGAAGGGGTAAATATTTTTTGAATCTTCATGATATGACGGAAGCAATAAAAGAGACATTTAAATGAAATTAATTAAATCTGGCATGAGTACTGGTATGTGTGTATATGTTACTTATAGACTTGACTCATTATTTGCAAATAAAGCCTGTATAACTGCATGAAATTAAATAAAAGAATCTAGTAGATCACATGATTTCACATTGTTTCTATGTTATAAGGAACTTGGTACTTGGCATAAAGAAGCATTATTTTTGGCCCCAGTGTTTTAAGAATATTTGTTACGTGACATAACTGAAGGCTTTCTTTCTACAGGACACTAACCAGTGCTGGTAAAGACCTGCAGGATAGTTTTCTGAAGGCTCTGGCTGTGAGGGAAGAAGACAATCGCAACGGGAAAGTGAGCGTGAGTACACTTCTCAGCACGTATAGAAGTTGTGCACTAAAGGCACAGTTAACATTGATAAAATGACCTTTCCTATCTCCCCTAAAAAGTGATTTGTGAGGGATAAAATATGACTGTTACTTATGTATCATAGAAATGTGTTTTGTTTCTTTTTATTCCCTTTTATTGCTGAAGAAATTTCCAAGTTGGGAAAAAAATAAGATTCTAAATATCTGTCAACAAGAAAATGACTATAATTGGTTGTCATTTTCAACTGTGGGCTAGTCTTGTGTTGAAAGTCCTGCTTTCTTCATCACAATCCCCTGTTACATGCCCCCACACAGCAATGCTCACTAACCTCCAAGTTTTGCCTCCTGTCCACCTCTCTTACGGGAGTCCTAGAAGATGCTTGCACAGGCTGTCTTGCAGGCGTACCTTGCAACTTCTGGCAAAGCCACATACTAGAAAGATACAATTCTGAATCATGCAAGAACATGCTTTTGCTGTTAAAAGTATATGCCAAATCAAATATGTAAAGATTGCCAATATATTTGGAACATTTACTTTCATCCTTTCTTATTATAATATTAATGATAATATTCTATGTATGTATTACAATGTTCCAAATAAAATTTAGTAAAATGCCAAATACTCACACTGAAATGGTAGTGACCGATTCACACAAAAAAAATCAGAATAAAGTAATAAAAATTTAGAGCTGTAGAAAAACATATGAACAAGGAAAACATTTACCAATGTTGTCTCAATAAAGGAGGAATATTATTTATTACCAAGTTCACTGAAAATTTCATGTGCATTCAAAATGTTAATCTGCTGGAATTAAAAATAGGTAAAAATTATAAAAATATAGGTGTAGGCAAAACCTTGCTGAACAAAAACGCTGGATACACTAGAAATAATACAAAGAATCAACAAATTGGATCATATCCATTAAAAACCTTCTGCACAGCAAAGGTAACCACTAACAGAGTGAAGAGACAACCT
>NW_004955433.1:4810810-4826641 GCF_000276665.1 Chinchilla lanigera
TGTCTCAAGACTGTCATTCTTTATGGAAGAATAGTACTACATTGTATATAAAGTACACATTTTTTATCCATTTACCTGTTGGGTGTAGGCTGTTTTAGCTGTTATGATTTAGCTATTATGAATTGTGCTGCTATAAACATGGGAATGCATACATTACTGTGGTTTGATGTCTGTAACTCTTTTGGAAGATACCTAGATGGAGACTAGTTCATCAAATGGAATTTCTATTTTTAGCTTTTTGAGGAATCTCTGCAGTGGTTGTATCAGTTTACAGTGCCACCAACAATGGAGAAGGTTTCCTTTCTCCCCCAGTCCCTCCAGCATTTGTTATTGGTTGATTTCATGAAGGTAGCCATCCACGGATTGAGCCACTGGTGTTCACAGCTCAATGTGGTGTGAGGACCAGCTAGAGGAGGGTCACTGGGGGTTGCTCCTGGAAGGTATATCTCTTGCTGGGCCTCTTGCCCTGTACTGTGCTTCCCAGCTACCATGAAATGAGCAGCTTGGCTCTACCTCACCCTGCTGCTGTAATGTTTCCACCTTGGAGCGAGCCAAGCATCAACAGAAATCTCTCTGAGATGTGAGCCACAAGAACTTCTCCTCCTATAAGTTGTAAGTTTCTGCTTTTTGCCCCACCAACAAGAAAACTGACTAATTCAGTATGCCTTCAGTATAGAGAACAATTTATAGACAGAATAAAGCAGGTATTAGCACATGCATTGTAAGATCAGATAAGAGAAGACAAGATGGTAGCTGGGATCAAGAAGATGACAGGGAGCAGAAGTGCTCTGAGCATTACTTAGAATGTAAAGTTGGAAAAATGTGGTGACGAATTGTTACCAAAGAAGAATTTGGAGACAAAGGAAGGCCATAGATAACAGCAGCCTTCACAGCTGTGTAGATGTTGCTGTTGCTCTTTTAAATATGGTCCACTGAGGGATCAGGAATTGTAAATAGAGATCACATGCTTGGTTGTGCAAGTATTGAATTTGCATTGTCTTGGTTAAAAGCAGATGTAAGTATTTCAGGTGATAGGTTAATCAGCCTCATTTAAACTTTCCACAATGTACATATGTATCAAAATAAAACACTGCACCCTTAAATATATACAGAATTATTATTGGTCGGTTAAACTAAAACATTACATAGTTATTTCAAAATTAATGATACATTAGTAGGTAGCTGGTTAAAAGAACTTCTGAACTCTTAAGATTTATCTGTACATAACTATACATTGCATGTTCAACTAATTTTATTAGCCTCTTCTACTCCTGAGATCTCACATTCAGTTGGATATCAAGCCTAGTCAATTCTACCTTGTAAATCACCCAAGTAAATGTGCAGGAGGAGTCAAGAAGCCAAAACTGTGAGCAATAGCCAGATCTGAGAGGTCTGTTACCGTGCTCCATAGCATGGACAATGCCCCGAAGATGAGACACAACCTTGAAAGATTCCACAAGTGTTTGCTGAGGTCAGCTATTATTGAGCATGTGCAGATATGTGCCTGTCACTGTGGAAGATGAGACATGAAACAGGGAGGTCCACCAGGAGAGGAGGCTGCAATAACAGTTCAGACAACAGAGAGTAAAAAGGTCGGATAAAGAAACAACAGAGTTACTGATGGGAAAAAAATGAATCTGAGTAGCAAGTAGGAAATGAAGTCTGTGCAGTACTTTTGTGTAGTTTGTTTTTCTGTTTGTGCTGGGGACTGAGCTTAGAGTCTCACATATGCTAAGCATGAGCATTACCAGTGAGCTGTACCCCTAGTCCCTATGTGCTTTATTTAGAGGTAGGAAAGAGGGAATTGTGGAGGATTGTTCACATGTTTTTATTGAGAAGATTCCATGGGGAGAGAGCAGTTTACAATTATTTTGATAAGGAAGATAAGTATGATATTGACTTTAGGGGTTTGGTATAGTTCAGGTGATAAAATATAGAAGTTGGAGGTTGACAGTAACTAGACTGAAATTCCTATTGCTGCTCACCCAGTGCTATGATTATAAAAGATTTCCCTGAGTCAGGAAAATGAACAAACTAAGCAATTCTTTGTTTTCAAAGCCACAGTGTCCTGCTTTGTATGGCTGGGTTCAAAACAATACCCTCACTTTAACATTGGTTGAATAATGACAGAAATATGTGGATTAAGCAGTTGACATATTGCATGAAACATAACAAGTATTTAATAAATAATATAATTTCCTAGGTACATGTATAACCTGTAAAGCTAGAATTGTGAATAACTTATATGAGTAAAAACCATGAAAAAACTTTTATTGTTAGCTTTTAAGAAAAGCTAAATATGTTTGAATTTTTCTTTAGAAAAGATGGTTGAAAAGGTTCTTTGAGACAATCACTTGCCTATAATTTTTTTTTTGGGGGGGGGGGTGTTTCCAGTACCAGGAACCGAACTCAAGACCTTGCATTTACCAGGCAGGCACTGTGCCGCTGTGCTAAATCCCCAGCCCCTTGCCTATAATTTTTATTTGAAATCTAAAGATTGTTTGTTATTGGCCAGATATAATGGAAATTAGAATATTTTAAAAATGATTTATTGGATATGTTTGGTGTTGTAGGAAACCTACAAAACAAAACCAAGAACAAAAAAGAAAACAAAACAAAAACCGCTTTGTGATAAACAAGTGGATGAGACGCGGGCCTTTCCTTCAGGGTATCTAATGTAGTAGGGTTACATAGCATGGACAATAAAAGTGGCTATAAAACAGGGGTGGGGTGTTATTTTTCAGAAAGCAATGAACTAGGAATGGAAAACACTAAATGAAATGTTTCTTACTTAATCAGGGATTCATGAAGATAATAATGAAAGATCACGTGTTATTCTGAGTGGGATCTGTTGACACTTATTTTCCGAATGTTGACTGTGTAAACAATTACATGGCTGACTTGAGATACACATCATGGAGCTGGTGTAAAAACAATGCTTACAACTTTTTCTTTAGAGTCGTTCAAAGAAACCACTGTACCTGTGTCAGAAAACCTTATGAATTAGGCAGTTCCTAATACGCACATTTCCTGTGCAGAAACCTTCATGCAATAGAAGAATGTGTTGGATATGGCCAGTAACATTGTGCTGACATGGGCTTCTCCCTTCTTGCTATATTCCAACTTCTACTAAATATTCCCTTTTAGGAACATGAAGGTATATCTGAGATGTTTATTTCCTTCTTAACAGAATCTATGCTTACCCATTAGTTACCCCTTATGTATATTATATGATTCATAAGATATTACCTTCATTTTAAACAAATCACATCAATGTTTAGAAAATAAAATGCATATCAACTTCCACTTCACCAGAAGAACTGTAGATGTTCCTGAATGAAAAGCACGATGCATGGACAGTGTGGTCTAAAAGAAAAAACAAGGGTTTGGGAGCCATTTTATCTGAGTTTGCTTCTAGAATGTGCCCCTTATTACAAGCTAAATGCACATTCTTCAACTTCATGCAGATGAGTTTCCCTACACATAATGTGGGGATAATTTTCACACTGCTGGGACATTTATAGAATAAAATTAGGTCATGTGCAAAGCACACATATGCCTAACATCTAATCAATGTCTACTAAATTACAAATACTATGTGCCACAGTAGGTTAGGTTCCTATCAAAGCAGCACCTAGCATTTAGATTTAGTGCAAGTGATTTATTAGGAAAGTTTTCTCATGCAAAACTTGTAAGGAAATGCATCATAGTACAAAGAAAGAAGCTAGGCAGAGTAGTGACATCAGTGGAAATCTAGTCTTAGTCTGTTCATACATGAAAATTTAGAAAATGAACTCTGACACAGTTTGTTCTCCCTTAAGGCAAGGGGGACATGTTGTATACATTTCCCATCCCCCTTCCTCTTTCCATCAATTAATCATCAGCTGTCACAGAGATGGGAGGCAAGGAAGTACTGCGGTCCTTTTGAAATGGTGCAGGTGGAAACCACTAGCTGTTAACACTTGTGAGGTCTAAGGATGGGTGCACCTGTTTGGGAAAGAGGATCTAGACAGTGATCGCGAATCTTTCAGAGACCAGTGCCAAAACTGCAATCCCAAACTGAAAGTTTATTGCAAAGTGCCAACTCTGCTGTTAAACCGTAATATTGAGGTTTTAGTTTAGAAAAAAACAACATACACTGACAGCTTTTGTCTTAAGAGAAAGAAAATAGCACAAGTACTATAGCTTTAGCAGCACCAATCTAGGAGGTATGTCCCAATATCACTAAAGAACTCTGGTAGTATAGATGTGTATATTTTTCCACACTGGTGCTCTCTCTCTGTCTTGATCTCTTTTGATTATATACACAAATTGGTAACAAAGAGCTATACATCATGTGCATACACATATAACTAGTGGAAGACAGATATGTACCTATTTACATGTTTACTCCTTTAAACACTTCTAAAAAAGAAATAAAGATAAATGGATAAAAAGTACCATAAAAACGTTAACACAGCAATATTAAGAAGAAACAAAGTAGAAGTTAAGGCAAAATATGTTATGTAGAGTTCAAAAGATGAACTCTAGGTAATTACAAAACAAATGTTTCATGAAGAAGATATAATAATGATACCACTGTATGCACCATAATACTTGCTCTAAAAGTGTAAAAATACAATTCTACAGACTTGCAAATACTATTGAACAACTCCAAAGTCATAGTAAAAGATTTTAATGTAACTCTTAAAAGTAGATTAAGCAGTTAGAATACTATATATACTATATATTTATTTTTTAAGTGCACTTCTTTACGAAACTGATGACACCTGGAAAGAAAGAAAATATGAATAAATGTTAAGGGAATTATATACATACACATTTCTCTGGCCCTAGTACAATTAAATTATAAATTAAAAATCAAAAGGAGAAAGATATATAGCATGATTACTCAGAAATAAATCACAAGAAAATTTACAAAATATTTGTAGGTAAATGATAATGAAAGAACATCATATTAGTACTTACCTAGTACAGCCAATGTATTACTTAGAGGAAAAAAGTATAGACATGAATTCATTCATTTAAATGAGAGCAAAGCCAGATTCATTGGCACACACCCATAACCCCAGTGCTCTGAGAGGCTAAGGCAGGAGGGTCACAAATTGTAGTTTATCCTAGCTACTTAGCAATTTAAAGAGACCCTTGATCAAAATTTAAAAAATAAAAATGGCTGAGGGTGTAGTGCAAACCAAAAGAAGTAAATGAGTAAGCATTTATTTTATAAAGCTAGAAAAAGTTTCACAAGGTAAGCCTAATGAAAATGGGATTAACATTTTAAAGATAAAATGAGGAATTAGAAATGGAAATAAATAATGGTATTGACAACATTAACAATTGTTCCTTTAAAAGACTAATAAAAGTGATAAAAAATCTATCAAACCTGATCAAGAAAAAATTGAAAGATGCATATAGTTTTAAAACAAAAATAAATGGCGTACCACAGAGACTGACATAAGATAGAGCAGAGATTTAGGTCTATTTCTAAATGAATGATAAAACAAATCTACACCAATATATTTAACAATTACACAATGAAATGTTATGGTTTGTGTCTAGATGTTTCCCCACAGCCTCATGCAGTCGTAAGTGGGGCTTTTTGGAAATGGTTGGATCTAGAGTGGTTGGATCTAGAGCTGAATTAAGGATGTGATACTGGGCTTGACTGATGGTGCAATGCAAGGATTAAGAGTGTCCTGTCCTGGCTGTGAAGATAAGGGACAGAGAGAGAAGTGCCATGGCTGCTCACTGCTTGCTATTTTGCGGCTTTGCTTTCTTCCTGCCATGCACTGTTTCTGCTCTGTGATACCCCTCTGTCAGGCCAGCCTTCCTTAAAGCCAGTCAACTATGAACAGAAACCTCTACAAACTGTGGATCAAATAAACCTTTCCTTCTCTGACCTTAGATATTGGGTATTTTGTCTCAGCAATGAGAAAAATAACTAAGATACAAATATTCAGAGAACTAAATTGCCAGAATTGATATTAGAAGATATAGAACTCAGTAAACCAACAACCATTTTAAAAAGGAGTGAGTAAAAAGCCTCCCTTTATGTTGTTAAAGATCACCTGGCAAGAATACAATAAGCCCCAACATTTCAGGGGCACATTTTCTTTCCTGCTATTGAAAGAAATAGATAAAATCTGTTTTATACAAAGTAGAGGGGGTTGGAAGGAAGTGAGAGAAATGAGAGCTCTATTCTACTTGTTTTTCAAAGCTTCTATAAATTTGACATTAGATACTCAGAGACAGTAGAAGAAAAGGACGTTAGTGATAATCTCAATTAAGGTTGTAGATACAAAATGGCAAATAACTTTTAGTGTTGTAGAAAAGGTACGCGTCGTGACCAAGTGGAGGCTACCTCAATAATGCAGATTCAGTATGTAAACCTCTGTTAAGAAAATAGTCCACATTAGTCAGTAGGGTAAATTCATGTGATCATCTCAGCAGATTAGAGAAATATTACATATATTTCAACATATAAAGATGTTTGGAGAACTGGGATTAATGAGACCTTCCTTAACCTTGTATATGCAAAAAAATTCTAATGCAGGAAATAGCATAGGCCTTGCTTACATGAGAAAAGGTGCCAATGGGAGGACATGAGCAAATCAAACAGAGACCACCTGTTTGCATGTCTTCGGGTGGAACCCAGGAGCTGCATTTGTTTTCTCTCGGATATCTGGAGACCTCTCCATCAAAGGTAGAATTCATAGTGGCCTTCACGCTGTAAATTCACATTAAAACTTTGAAATCAAGATTACAGTTCTCCCCTTTTCTTCTCTTTCTGTATATTCATTTTTGTCTTTGTTCTTTGATTTAAAATATAAAAATGCCCCATTATCGGTATTTTTATTAACATTGAATTCACTTTGAATTTTTATTAACATTGAATTAACATTGAAATCCAGAAAGATGAATATAAGAACTTCTAAGAAATATAAGAAATTTTATTTATAGATATGTGGTTATCAATATTGTACAGTCAAGAAATCTACAGTACACTTTGAGACTTTATAAGAACAAGTTTTCCAGATTTAAGCAAACAAAATAAATTATGTTCTTATGTACTACCAGTGGCAAGTAGAAAATATAACAAAGTAAAAGATTATGTTCAATATGATAACAAATACAATGTGGGAGAAAGAAAATTAAACAGAAGACTTCCAAGATTTTTGTTGATAAAATCAGAATATTCTTAAAATATATAAAAGATAAGCTGTATAGAGAAGTATGCTATGTTCACGGTGGGGAATACTAGATTATAAATCATTAATCAACCTACAGATTCAATTCAGGGCCAATCTAATTTCCATTTAAATTAAGAAGCTACTGCTGAAATTCATATGGAAGGGTAGACTCAGTTACAGTTCATTAAGAGTTTTTACAAGTAATGCTAATAGTGGTTATAATCTCAGCAATGGCTAACAAATATTAAGAGCTAACCAAGTACTAAAAATGTGTCATAAGTGTTTCTTTAACCTTTAATCTTTATTACACCTATGCAATAGGTTTTTTTTTTTTTGGTACCTGGAATCAAACTCAAGACCTTGTGCTTGCCAGGCAGGTGCTTGTGCCAATGAGCCATACTATGGCTACATGTTATTGTTACATCCCCTTTGTGGATGAAGATTCTGAGGAAAAGTGATTAAATATGTTGTTCAAGTTTACATTACTAGTTATTGAGAGCTAAATTCAAATCTCAGCAATCTGGCTCCAGGATCAGGTTTTTAACCACTATGCAAATACATAAAATTTCCCTTCAGAGAGCACGATTTAGTTTGAAACCATATTACTTATGATAGTAGAATGTTGAAATAGAAATATTCAGATAAATATGATAATGATACTATAATAATAGCGGTAGATATGTCAATAGCTTTCATTGTGTGTCAATTCTGCTCTAAGTACTTTGCATGTTAACTGAATTACCTGTGACTTATGTCTTCATTTTGGTGATACAATTAGCCACAATAAAAGTAAATATTTTGCCCAAAGTTAGTGTTAAAACCAGTATTTAATGTCAATCTTCAAAATTTGAACTCTTATGCACAAATTTCCCCAAAGAAAGCATCTCACATATGAAAAATGTGAATATTATTTATATCTAATTAAAGAAATAAATGTTAGAAATAAATTTTAGAAGAAAGTACAGGAAGATACTTTTAGATGCTCTAGAAGTAAGTGTGTAGATTATAATGAACAATTTAGAGAGGGAAAAGTCAGGTAAATAGGCAAATACATAGGAAGAGATGCTTAACCGTACCACTAATCAGAAAATAAATATGTTATAGTCTACATGAGATCAGAGAAAATTTTAAAGGTTTGCAAATGCAGGTGATATAGGAAGATGTAAGAAACTATGTTTAATGAGGGCTAGGGAGTACAGAGAGCAGTTTAATATCTACTAAAAGGTAAAATGTGCATGATCTTTAAACTCATATATATAGTCATGTATATGCTAATATATATGAGAAACAATCAACCATATATATGGAGATATTTACAAGTATGTTGTTTACGAGTATGTCAATATGTTATGTTGCACGTAGCATTTCTTAGAGTAACCTAAATATTTGTAAACACAAGATTAAAATGTATATCCATAAAATGGGATATTACCCAATTAATATTAAAAGTAGTCAAGAGAGCAAATGTACCTGTTGAGTTCACATGAGGGGTTTGTATACATGTTTACTCTGCTTTTTGACCTTAAGAGATTAGGAGGAGGGGTCTCAGAAGGGCCATTTTATATGAAGTTTTTTTAATCAGAAATTTCTACACCTTTCTATTCACATTTGACCAAAGGAGGGCCTTTGCAATGTCAGTAATGACAAAGCTAAGAAAGTAGTTGTCTTTGTGTTGGCACTTGTAATTTCTCAAATTGACTGGCAGACAGTTATTTAAAATATTCCTTATAATTTTAGTGTATGTGGGATCTATGGTGATATCTGCACTCTTGTTCTTGAAACTGGTAATTGTGCTACCTCTTTTTCATTGAATAGTCTGGCTAGAAGTTTATCATTTTTATTGCTGTTCTGAAAGAACCAGTTATTGGTTTCATTGATTTGTCTTTTTGATTTTATTAATGTTTTTCATTATGATTCTTTTCTCATGTTACTTGGATTTAATTTGTTCTTCCTTTTCTAGTTTCATAGCTGAAGATTGAGATCACTTACTTGAAATCTTTCTTCCTTTCTAATATGGTTGTTTCAGTGCTATACATTTCTGCCTGAGCATTCTTTTTGCTTCATCTGGGAGTTTGATAGGGCACATCCTCATTTTCATGCAGCTCAAATTATTGTCTAAACTCCTTTTTGTACTGGTCAGCTTTCCCTTTACTGGAAAAAACATCTGACACCCACAGCTAAAACGAGAATGTCTGCTTATGCTTTAAAAGGATGAATTCCATGGTCAGCTGGCTTGAGGGCAGGAACATCATGGCACAAAGAATAGCAGACAAAGCTTAGTTCATGGCGGCTGCAAGTAGAGCAGGAGAACAGTGGCAGAGAGGAAGGGAACAGAGACCAGACATAGTAAGGTTATGACTTTATGATCTACCCAGGCACATGCAGTAACATGCTTTATTAATCTTCTGGATCATCTCAAGACAGTCAAGTTACAGTCTAGCTTTACATTATATCTATTGCCAATCTGACACCCAAACACGTCTCCATAAACTATACTTTGCCTCCAAATAAACTCAAGGCCATAATTCCACCTAACATGCTATAACTGTCACATATACAATTGAAAGGCACTACTACCCTCGCCAAATACATAATACTTTGAGCATTGTTGGAAGCCCAAGTCCAAAGTTTTTTCTCATATTCAAAGCAAACTCTCAGCTTTAAATCCTTGAAAATTTGAAAAGCAAGTTAAACATTCCCAATGTATAATGGAAGAGGGTAAATACTCAGTATTAGTCAGCTGTTCCAGTGCTAGACAAGATATTTGCCAAGTGCATTTGAAAGGAGAGATTCATTTGGCTCACTGTTTCAGAGGATTCAGTCCTTGGCTGGCTCCTGGGCAGGTACATCACAGCAGAAAAGTGTGCTGGAGTAAATGTGCTGAGTTCATGGTGATGAGGAAGTAGAACAGGAGAACAGTGGTAGAAAGTAGGGGGCCAAGGCTTAGATATGGTGCCAGGTCACATTTCCGTAAACCACTCAGATATACCCAAAAGTGTGCATTGCCAAGACCCTAGGCCGTAGTCCCTAATATTTTGGGCATTATGGACTTGTTTCATGCAAGACAATTTTTCCACTGTGGTTGGTAGGTAGTTTGGGAATGGTTGAAACACATGATATTGTTCACTTTATTTATATTATTTTTACATTGTAATATACAATGAGATAGTTATATAATTCACCATAATGCAGAATTAATGGGGGCCTTGATCTTATTTCCCTGCAAATAAATGGTCCCATATGGAGGTGATGGGAGGCAGTGACACCTAAAAAGGCTTAATTTTCACTGACCTCTTATTCAAAGGGTTTTGATATGGATCTACAAGAAACTGATTTATTATGATCTCTGTGCAGTCCAACCTCTCTTGATAATAATGTATTTCAGCTTGGGCCAAAATGCTAACATCACAGCTCAGCTCCCCTTCAGATCACCAGACATTAGGTTCACATAAAAAGAATGCAATCTGGAACTCTTGCATACAAATTCAGTGTGTAGAGCTTATACTCCCATAAGAATCTAATGTTGCCATTGATCTGAGAGGAAGAGCTCAGAGAGTAAAGCAAATAAAGAGGAATGGCTGTAAGTGCTCATGAAGCTCTGCCTCCAGTCTGGGGAGCCCTGCCATTGGTGCATTCCCAAGCCAGACAAGCTCATAATTAAACATACAGACACACACTCAGACACAGACACATAAACACATACAGATACACAGAGACCACACAAGAACATACATAGACTACCATAGCATGTATCTCCTTAACCCATAATTAATTTCCAAATAAACATAATAATAAATTAATAATTCTACCTAATGTAATACAACTATCTAGCATGCAACCTAATACACACTAATTCCCTGTCCATGTATACTGTAACTTTAATTAGATGCAAAAATATTTAAATAAAAATATTAGCCAATCAATTTTCTGTTATGTGATATAAGAATATAGGGAAAGAAAACAAGGATATTACATAGAGTGATGCCTCAGTTCACAAATGCCTTTGTTTGCAAATAATTTGGTTGGCAAGCAGAAGCATTTCGCAAAATTTTGTTTTTGTTTGCAAGCTCTGTATTGCGGGACAAACATGACTGTGGCCATCTTTCCCACAGAAACACAGATATGGCCATCTTTTCCAAAATCATAGACTAAATTAAATCCATATGAACTGACTGTATGTGGATAGTGGAATCCCCAACCTTGGTGTGAATGGCACTACCCTAAAATCTTGTAGCCTGGATGGAGTAAAGGGGAAAAGGAGGCTTGCTTCACTGCTGCTTCCTTCTGTTTGCTGCCTTCTGCTTGCCATGCCATAAACTATTTCTCCTCTTTGATACCCCTCTGCCATGCTACCTTGCCTTGGAGCCAGCTGACTATGGACTGAAACCTCTATAAGCTGTGAGCTGAAATAACCCCTTCCTTCTTTAACTTTTGGGTGCTGGTATTTGTTCCAGTGATGAGAAAAGTCACCAAAATACCTTGAAAGCATCTTTATTCTCCATGTTTAGGTACTTGCTTTCTTTTTAATGGTTCTAATCTCTTTAGTAACCATACCTCCTTTCACCATGACTTTACATGGTCAGAATTTAAGGTTTTTCACATACTTCTGCTCTGATTTGTGCTCTCTTAATTTTTACTATAAATTTGACTGAAAATAGCCAGCAGTACCCATGCTGCTATTTGAACATGGGCTGCCTTCAGATTCCTCCTGACAGAAGAATTAGTGCTCCATTTTAAATTCAGCCTTCTGTGAAGTCTTAGGACATACGCAAAACATAGACATCCCCTGCCCAGAATGTAACACACATAGCCTGTAGTTCAATACCCAATAGAGTCCTTATCCCCAATTGAAATATCATAAGCCTAGCTTTTACTCTTTGCATTCCTGTCAGCATCCTGGTCTTCTAAACTCCAAGCAGAATCAACCATCAGTCTTCTTATAATAGCTTAGGCTTCATGTAGCCTGCTTCTGAAAACTTTTCCAAATTCCTCCTATAAACCAGTCCCAAAGGCTTCTGAATGTCACATCAATGACCCCACTTCTCTGGTACCAATTTTTCTGTATTGGTCTGCTTTCCTACTGCTGGGGAACATCCCCAACATCTGAAACTTATGTGGGTACCAGTTTCAAAGGATTCAGTCCATGCTCAGCCAGCTTCAAAGCAGGAACATCATGGTAGAGGCCATGGTGGATCGAAGGTATTTAGTTTATGTTGTTCGAAAGTATAGCAGAGGAACAGTGGTAGAGAGGAAGAGCCTCTGGACCAGATATAGTACCCAAAACCATACCTCCATCACTGACCCAGGCTCACCTGCCAGTGTGCTCTACTTATTTCCTGAGTGGCTCTCAAGCCAGTCCAGTTGACCTACCCAGTTGACTGTCACACCTTTTGATTTCTTCTTAATGTCTGGATTATCTGAAATTTTAGTTTCTAAATGTATGGGTATTTTCCATTTTTTAGACCCACATGGATGAGTCTGTTACTTCTGATTATTCATTCCTATTCTTCCTGTATTGTCATAATCTTACACTTACAGCTGGTAAAAGTGAGATGAACAGGTTTATCACTGTTCATTTCATTGTTTTCCCTCCTAGATTACACATTATGTTAGATATGACTAATCTTACTTTGTATTTCATTTTAGTTTTTAAAATTGCTCATCTATTTTATGTTGTTTTATTTTAGTATTGTAATATAATGTAATCTCTGATAAGAATAGAATTCTTGTTTGGTTTTCAATTTTCTTCTGTTCTTTGAATAAAAGTTCTGTGTCTTACAATGTAAAATTTTTTCATTTATATTTCTTTCTATCCTGTTACATTTTTACCAAATGTGTAATGAGCTTTGAATTACTTCATTCATATTATTTTAAAGGTAAATTAAAAGCTTAGAGTGAGCTGTGTGCACCTCATTAGGATCAACTATTTAGTTGTGACTGATGGGCTCATTAATCTATGTTGGGTCAGAGAACTTGCCATTAAGCAGAAGGCATCTTAAATATTTTTCACCAAAACTCAAGCTCTCTGATCTATCTGCTCTAATCCCGTTCCCCAGAGTCTGTTCACCTTGTTCAGATTACTATTCAGTTCATTGTCTGGTTGTTTGAGGGACAATACTGACTGGCTACTAATGATTCTGCATATCAGGGTATATCACATTTTAAATTAATCTTGTCTTACCCCCATTTCTCATTTATTGCCTTCCAAATCACTCAGTTCCCAAATCCTGAGCTTCTCCATGGTTCTATTGATAAGACTGGTTTCTTTCTTGGTGGCAACTCCCGCAAGCCCAATTTTCCACTTTATTAGTAACGTTCAAAATGGACTTGTCCAAAATGCTGTAAGTATCTGTTGCTTTGCAGTAGATACTACTTGAAAGTAGCAAGATTACTTGTTAATCTAAATGCTGTGTAAATTATTGATTTGGGGTAAGGGATAATCAAGCAAAATGACAGTGGAATTACTTGAGAGCTGATATGCTGGAACAAGTGCAAAAATTCACAAGTTGCTGTTGCTTGGGGAGTTTCTGTGGACCTAAAAGATAGAGGTGTCACTGAAAGGATGCTGCATACCATTTTGACATCTGTAATCAGGTATGAAATATTTATGAGGTTATATAATAAGGGGAATTGTACATATATTTTCTTGTGTGTTTTCTGAGGTGGTGAAGTTCTCCAAGGTTTTTGGAAAAATATTTGAGGAGGAGGAATACCCAGTTCCAAAATACCTTTTACCTTGGGGGCTGTGGAGTTGGCATGCAACACAGAGCACTCTACATCTGACCCATTAAGGGGGCTTAACTGCATCTCTAAGTCTTTGTGAAACTCTCCTGAATGAGGAACAATTGAGAAAACAAAAAGCTACATCTCATATTGTTATCTTTAGTAGACAGAAAAGGGAAAGAGGAATTTGTGTGTGTGTGTGTGTGTGTGTGTGTGTGTGTGTGTGTGTGTGTGTGTGTGCAGAGGGGGAAGAGTAAAACAGAATAAGAAAGGAAAGAGAGATATTTGTATATTTGACACCAGTTTCTTCATGAACCATAGCATCTAAAAATGAAGGGAGTGGAGTTTATTTTCTTCAGCCTCTTTCTCATAGTGGGAATCCTCTTTCAGGTTCTCTGATTGCATAAATAGTATAAACATTTACACTAACAGCTTATTGGTAGGTTGTTATTTCAATTTCAATGTTTTCTAATAGTTAGACAATGAAGGGGCAAACAGTGTTACTTATAGTTAGTGTTCCTCTAGAACAGCATAAATATTGATGCTACCCCACTGATTTTTTAAAGTAAGTCTTTTATATTTTCTTTTAAAATTTCTTACCTTTTTAGGTTAAAGTTTTAATTTTCTTCAGTCACTATTTAAGCTTTTGGCATTCTGAGTATCTTCTTGAAGATACTACCTAATTCTAAATGTTTTTTTAAAAAACTGAAATTGTAGTATACACATAAATGTATACCATAATAATGGTGCAGTTCCATAAATTATTGTCCCTCCATAAAATAGCCATTTGTGTCCAACTCAGAATAATAGAAAAAAAAACCCAGTGTGTTATGATTTGAATCAAGACTCTCCCTAAAAGGCCTCATGCCCTCTCAGGTGGGCTTTTGGAAGGTGACTGAATCACAGGGTGGCATCGCTGACATGGCATTATGTGGGAAGGTCTTCTCAGAAGAGGAGAGCCAATGTGGACTGATTGGAGGATATGCTACCTTCTGGCTCCTCATTCACTCTCTGCTTCCCCACTACTATAATTTAAGCAGGTTTTCCTCCAGTACGTCCCTCTGCTGTGTCATTTTCTGCCTCAGAGCCAACAGACTGCGGTCTGAAATACGTACCTAAATAAACCTGTCCTCTTTTAAATTGTAGGTGTCACCTATTTTTTCTCTGTGATGAGGAAAGATACTAGGATGGATTTTGATGCCTAGAGTGGAGTCATTGATGTGAGTTTGACACCATATGGTTTAGAAGACTTTTGAACTGCAGTTTGGAAGGGTTTGGAGAGGTCTCTTAGAGAAGGCTTAAGCTTAGAGTGTTGTAAGCTAAGTTTGATGTGAGATTCTGGTCAGAGCTCAGACAACCAACATGCCAATAACAGTGTTGATGGTAAAGGCCAAGCTCAGGAAGTTTCAGTTGAGAAGAAAGACCCCACTGGCAATTGGACTTGAGACCATATGTTTTATGTTTTGGCAGAAAATTTGTCTTCATCTTGCTCATGTCCTAAGACTTTGAGGGAGGTTGAGATTAAAGGCAATAGACTAATTAATGTGTTGGAGAAATTTTTAAGGCAGATTGTTTATACTAAAAATCAAGAGGAAAAAGCACATTTAAAAAGTTTTCCATTGTTTCAGAAGAAAGTACTCACAAAGTTGGAGCAGATGAAAGCTAGGTTGCTAAAAAGACTAGCTTAAAAAGAAGCTAAATACTTGGCAGGAGGACAATTGACAAGATGGCTTGAGAATATATCAGGAAACAACAAGACTGTACCATTCTTGGGCTGAAAGGAGAGTCCCAGGGCACTCTGCTCAAAAAGGATCACCTAGGAAATTGATTCTTCAGGATTTGGTTCATAGTATTCAGGCATCAAGGCACTTGGAGTCCTCTGTAGCCAAGAGACAAGAGGAGTTGGCTATTGCTTGAG
>NW_004955433.1:4827137-4954475 GCF_000276665.1 Chinchilla lanigera
CACATCACTCTGCTTTGGAGCCAGCTGATTATGGACTGAAACCTCCACAAATTGTGAGCTAAATAAAGCTTTTCCTCTTTAATTTGGGCATCAGGTATTTTGCCCCAGCAAAGAGAGAAAAATAACCAAGACACGTTGGTTTATGTCATACTCAAATGTTAAATGTTAGAAGATGCTAGAATATAAGAGTTTAAATTATGATTGATGATGAAGTCAGATTGATTGATGATTATGATTGATTGTTAAGTCCTTCCTTCTGTAATAATGGAATTGATTTATTTGAATACAAAAGCAGCAAAGCAACAATTTACACATCTTGAACATTTTACTGTTCTTCATGTTATTCCAGTCATTTTTTCCAGCACACTGGAGTATTCTGAAACCTAAAATAGTTAATGCAATATATTATATATCTCTGTGCATTCAGCGTATATCTATCTGTACATTCAACTTTGGAAGGTTTGATAAACAAATACTGATAGCAGATATTGGATGCTATAGGAACATGCTCTAAAATTCTGATTGGCCTGTGAGACATCTTCCTGGAGATTGCCCCAATCTCAAAATGTCGCTTAAGCTAAGCTGCTCAGTTGTATCTAGTTATCATCCAGGCCATATTTTTACAGGTTTTCTAGCAAGGAAATCCTAAGGGAAGTAACATTTCTCTGAATGCTCATTTATATAGCCTTTGCCAGGGAACCTAACACAGGCATCTTGGCCATAGTCTTCTCAGAGAAGTTTGCTCTCAGTGTAAATTTATTTTGTTTCTGTGGAAGAGATAATCCACAAGATGTTATGATGCTTGCCCAAATGTCATATTTTGACGTCTAGCTACCTTCAACTGTGGAAATGTAAAAGATTTGCTAGAAATGTAAAGATTTGCAGAATAACTATTGTTCAGCCAACTCCAAGAAGAAAAGCCCTAAATGTGCATTCATATAGATTGAAATATTCATGAAATGCCTGTTTTATGTAAATACTATTTTAGACCTTATGAAGCCATAAAATGAATTCTAGATCCCTGCCCACACACCTTGTATCTAATCTCTAGGTCTGTTTTTTACATTATTATTGACTCCAAAGCTGTATAATCTTCACTTTCTGCATAACCTGTTCTCAAATCAGGTCTTGTGATTATACTGTTTCTTATGACACCTCCATATGTGGTTGCAAGATGCTTTTCAAATTTTCCCTTACTGATCTCATTTTGCTTTTCCTAATTAGGTGCCTAACATTCATATCCTACAAACAATATTTGATTTTCTATTGTCATATGGAGGTGTGGTAGTGAGTCTTATAATGGTTAAGACGTAGTTAGTGACCCAGTAGGTCTAAAATACAAATCATCTCATCTGTGGTCCTTTTGTTTTATCACAGAGTTCACAAAATGTGAGCTCAAAATTTAGAAATATTGAATTTCAGGATCCATAATAACAATAAATACAGATTAAAACTGCATTAGACAGACCTCAGGATTACTTTATTTTGCTATAAATTTCAGGTAAAGGAGGTTCTTCTGTTCCTGATCTCTCAGGCTGCTACTGTTATACTCCAGGAAATCTTTAAGGTTTGAAAACTATGTACAGGCTGTAAGGATCCACTTATGCCTGAAATATTTACAGTAATGTTTTTAGAGCACGAGACCAAATCATAATATATGCTTTTAGCAATGAAGCAATGAAGACTGTTAACTATCCATAGGAAATTTGAAAGTTATACATTTGAAACTGAGATACAAAACAAAACAAAAAGCCAAAATTTACCTGATCTCAAAGGGAAAATTAGTAAGCCATGAATAATAAACAGGGAAAATATTTTTAAAAGGTGGGGTGTCCAAATACCAATGACATCAGTTTCACATATAATCGGTACCTATATATAGTAGATTATCAAAATTCAAACTGACCTTGGCCACTGTATTGGATAAATATTTTTGAAAGAAAGAGTTGTACTGAAACTGTTTCTGCAATATATTAGGTACAAATATGGATGGTAGGCATGCAGAACTTTTCTCCACTTATTTTTACTTAAACAAACATATTATCTGATATAAATAGTCCAAAGAAAATTTTCTTTTCCTGTACATGAATGGACTCTCCTTTTACCCTTTTACTAAATGCTAGAGTTTGTGATGTAGTTCAGAATACATATTATGTTACATCCATGTCACTTTTTGGAATCACTTCAATAGTATAGTGTCTTGAAATATTTTGAATCATTTAATCAGCTTCTGTGTAAGTCAGTTTTCTCCTTTGACAGTACAAATTTATTTTCCAAATGCAAATTTATTATAATAAAGACTGGACTCCCTGTGCTGTTGTGAGGTTTTAAATGAAAAGCAATCTTTGTCTTAAAGTTTTTTATAACAGGAAAATTGGCAAAATAGCAATGTTTCATCAAATTTTTACTGTAGCTCTAACGGCAACTATTGCATACACAGGTTGTTAAATCAGATACATTTTTTTTTCTCCATGGGAATAGAAAGGTCCTACAGGCATGGCTCTGGATATTCCACAAAAATAAAAGTTGTGACAGTTAGATGCAGATTTTCTCTGAGGTAAATTCAGCAGGCTCTGGAATCAGAGTTTTATATTCATAGTTGAGATCTGCCACTTCTTAGAGCATTTTGGAGAAAAGATTTCCCTTTTTATGTGCTTTCTTTTCAGTTTTAGAGTGAAAATGTGACATCTAAGTTTTATCATCAACTTGAGTGTTTTGAAAGGTGCCTACAGGACTAGTAAAGCTCACTTCTGGTTACGTCAAGGAGGGTCATGGAGACATGATTTGGGAATATGTCTGGCTCCTTCTTCTCTAGTACTGTTCTCCTGGTGCCTATGAAGTGAGCTAGTTTTCTCCACCCTAAATTCTGCCATGTTCTTTCTGCTTTGGAGCCAACAAACCTTGACTTCACCTACCAAGTTTTGTATATTTCACAACAGAAGTAGTGTGCCTAACAAGTAGTAAATATTGTTGCTGTTTGAGAGTTTTATTTATGTATGAATTTTCTGTGTGCCCACTGCTTTTTAGAGCCAACTGAAAGAAGATCTTCTTAGCACATAGAATGAGAGAATATTGTTGACTCTCAAACAGATAAATTTACACTACAGGAGTGGCTGATGGACTTCTGGTGCCATGTTTTCTCCTTTTTTAATCAAGACGGCACCTCACACTTAAGACTCATGCTGATTAGCTTCACCCAGGAGAACGAAGCATGGACCACTCTTTCATTTCCATCAGGTAGAACAAAGCAATTTAAGAAAAACTCAGTGGTTTCCAAGTAACTGAAAATGAGGATACAGTAGAGATGAAATCCTAGATGCAGTCTTGCTAAGGATAGGCTACTTGGCAAGAATTTCTGCAGTCACTGAGATTGTGCAAGATTCCAATTATACTACAGTCTGAAGCCTAAGAAATAGCTTAGCAAAATTAATAAAAGCATGCAAAAATTCCCATGTGTCAGTAGTGGACCAAGATGAAATTTTTCTTCCTAAGTTTAAAAGAATCAATTGAAATATTATTAAAGCTACTGGGAAGATTATATAAGGAGATTAGATACCAAGTGTTTGCCTTATGCTTGAAAAGAAATAATGATTAAAAATTTAAGTATAGAAACTAACCAGTTATTAGATTTAGATCGATGGGAGGCAGATTTTGATGGCCCTGGTCTCTTATTTCCTTTCTGTCATGGGTGCTTGACAGTGAGCTGTCTCAGCAAGTTTTAGTTTATCAGAAGCGCAGTTCCTGGGACCCAGAGGTAACCACTTTGTAACAAGGCCATCTTATGATGAAGAGCTACCCTCTCTATGGGTCACATGGATTCCTCTTCTTGTCGTTATAAAAATATGGGACATTTCTGAATCAAGCCCCTCTTTGCTGGAACATTGACCAGGGGCACACAGACTCGAGCTATGGATGATGAGAGGACATGTGTGGGGAGAGTGTGTATTTTATTTCTTCCCTGCTTACTAATTAGTTTCTTGATAACTCCCAAGTTACATCAGCACTGTGGGGTGCTGGTGGTGTATGTCTATGATTTCTGTACTCATAAAAGTATAAGCCAATGCTCATGT
Organism: Chinchilla lanigera; assembly: GCF_000276665.1. Classification (NCBI taxonomy): domain Eukaryota; kingdom Metazoa; phylum Chordata; class Mammalia; order Rodentia; family Chinchillidae; genus Chinchilla; species Chinchilla lanigera. The sequence goes on from NW_004955433.1 coordinate 4,831,208, forward strand.
AATTTTAGGATAAAGGTTCTACATGTGACACTGTTATGGCTCAGATTAAAATGTCTCCCACAAGTCTGATGTGTTCAGAGGTGGGGCTTTGGGATAGTGATTATATCATGAGGTACAATCAATCCATTGACAAGTTCATACCTGAGTGGGATGTTACAAGGTGGGCTACAGTTGGGGGGAGTAAGTCACTGGGGCCTGCCTAGGAAGGCTGCATCTTCTCCCAGCTTCTCCCTTGCTCCCTGCTTCCTCGTGGTCACAAGGTGAGCAGCATTCCTGCACCATAGCATTTTTGCCTTGGAGCTTGTAGTGGAAGCCTTTGCAATGGTGAGCTCAAGTCAGCCTTTCCTCCTGTAAATTGTTTTTGTCAGATATGCTGCCCAATAAACAGAAAAGTGACTAATACAGACACCAAAGCTAAGAATGACAAACACAAATGATCACAGATTTTATTAAATAAGGTTTTGATATTTTAAATGTCTCCATAAACAAAATTAGGATATAAAAGGCCAAACATGAAAATTGTGTTAATATATGTACATATCAATTTTTAAAAACTTATAAAGATATAGCTGAAGAAAGCATTGGCATAAAAAATGTCCAAACATCCAGTGATCATTTTTACATACATGATACAAAATATGAAAATGAAAACAATGATGAGGTACAATTTTTGCTCCTCAAATTGGGCATATAATAGCTCTCATTGGTTGAGAAGCAGACACAATCACTTGACCGAGTAGTACCACTAGCTGGAATTTTTTGATAATATTTTGCTGTAAGTGGACAATGTGTATAGTTTTAAGACATGCAGGAATTATTTCTAAGAAAACATCCATGAATGTGTTTAAGAACTTAAGCATGAGAATATTCATTCAGCATATTATTTTTAAATTTAGAAAATATTTAAATTCTAACAGCATAGCATTGTTCAAGTAGTGCAGTATTCATCAATATGACAGACTATTATGTGCCTATTAATGCAGCTTCATTAGAATAGAAAGTGATGTAATACTGTCTTAATTTACATTTCTCAGATGACTAATGATGTTGAACATTTTCCATATATTTATTTGCTATCTGTACTTCTACATCTGAGACGTGCCTATTCATTTCAGACATCCTTTTTTTGGATTGGGTCTTTAAACTTGAGGAGTTGGATTTTTCAAAGTTCTTTATATATCCTAGATATTAGTCCTCTGTCAAAGAGTAACTGGTAAAAGTTTTTTTTCCCACACTGTGGGTTGTCTTTTCACTCTGCTGGTGGTTTTGTTATGCAAAATCTTTTTAATTTAATGTGTTGCAGTTGTTGATTCTTCATAATCTTTCCTGTGTGATCAGGGTTTTGTTCATAAAGTCTTTGTCTACACCTAGGTCTTCAAGAGTTTTACCTGTTCTATCCTCCAGCAGATTCAGATTTCTGATTTAATATTTAGATGTTTGATCTCCCTTTGGAAAGAACAGCTATCATCAAGAAATCAATCAGTAACAAAGGATGGCGAGGCTGTGGGGTAAAAGGACTCTCCATTGCGGTTGGGAGTATACATTGGTGTAACAGCTATGGAAATCAGTGTCAAGATTCCTCAAAAAACTAAAACTAGAGGTTCCATGTGACCCAGATATTCCCTTTCTAAGTATCATCCAAAAAGAGTGAAAAGTATCATACCACAGCGATATACTTATAGTCATGTTTATAGCAGCACATTTTACAATAGCTAATTTTTGGAAACAGCCCTTATGCCAATCAATGGGTGAATGCATAAAGAAAATGTGGCTTTATATAAATGGAATACTACTCTGCCATAAAGAAAGCAATTTTTAGATAAATGACACTCATTGAGACTGTAATTTTAAATGAAATGAATTGGAAACGCAAGTTTAAATAATGCATCATTTCTCTTGTGTGAGAAAACAAAATAAAAAATAAGAAACAAAATGGAAGATAGATTTGGGAAGTGGGAAGAACGTATTCAAATGAGAAGGGTAATGAGGGAGGAGAAGGAGAGGGAGGGTGAGAATTCTGAACTGACAAAATATCTTCTTCAAAGAAAGGGTGTTTAAATGAGGAAAAAGTAATTGGGTCTATTTTGCATTGACAAGGTCGTGTGTTTTGTACCAGTGAAAATGGGGGCTCCTAAAGTAAGTTCAATTATAGAGAAAAATTATAAAAGATACAGTGTACAAGCCAAAGTGACAGGAAACACAACCTCAACTAAAAGAGAAATTGAATTTGGGGCCATATTGAAATAGTTGATTCATATTTTAGAAAGTGGGAGCTGACGGTCTGCATGAAGAGATGCTTCTGCACGGACGCATTTTTTGAACATTTACTTTTCAACCAGCTGCTTAATGAGAATGTCAATGGTTTTATTTTCCAAAAGTCAAAAGTAGTCTAATGCGAGGAGAAGGAAAATACGAAAACGATTTTCCTAAAGTGTTTTCAAAACAATCATTTTTCCTTAAATAAAAAAGAAATTACACTAATACATCTTACTCTAAGTACAGCCTGGAAAACTAAAAAATTAGATTATATAGCCAAGAGGAAATGACATTATGACTCCAACTTTACTACATCCATTTAAGTAAAAGAAATAGAAATAAATGTCAGGAATGTGTTTTCAAGAATGAGCGTTCAGCTTGTGGTATTTTATTCTGGCTCTAAGTGTAACCTGCAAACAAAATGAAAAGGAGACATTTATTTGTTTTTATAAGAATAAAAACAGTTTGTATATTACTTAACATCCTTCATCTGGCTGTCTTCCCCTTTTTTCCTTAAATCTACTTGGAAACAATTTCAAACTACATAAAATATAGAAGTAAGAAACATAAAGAACACTTGTATACCCAGATTTGCTTGTCAACACCTGTCATTTTTAGTGATACTTAAAAGATGTTAAATATACTGTGTAGTTCAACAAAAGTTAGCCATGTTGCTGTTCTGTGTGTTTGAAAGGCAGCGTTCCTGTCACCTGCAGTGTCTGGGGAAGGATACGTGCCAGGCCACCTGAATCCCTTTAGGTCAATAGGAGCCAAGTTGCCTCACCTTTGTATTATGAGGGGCCTCTCTGCCTACTGTGAGAAGAGTCACAGAATCTCCTAATTGTTCTAGCAAATGAATAAGTGAATGAATCAGAAAACATAAATCTTAACAGTTATATATTTTAAAAGTGAAAGCCCCATTCTTCAATCTCATTGTCCACTCCTATGAAAAATAGCATCTTATAATTCTTCCTGGAAATATTCTAAGTGTGTGCAAAGTTATATTGAGATCACTGTGATAATAAGGATGTAGTTCAGACAGATAGAGGAGTATAGATATATCTGCACCTTGAATTACAGACATAAACTTGAAAACCTTTTTCATACTTTACCTGCTGGATTGTACTCCAACATGCTTTTGCTGCTTATTCAGTCCATGTAATAATATACATGAGTTATCTTGGCCTATTAATTCATAAGGACCTTTCTCAGTCTTTTAAAAGGCTATATTATATTTCATTGCATGCATGTGCCAGAGTTTTAACCTATACCCAAAAAGATAATTTTTAATTATTTTCTGTTTTTTGAAACTAAGAAAGATTTATTGTACAGTCTTCCCCTTGCGTGAGAACTTTTTGTAAAGTATATTTCTAGAAGATTGGAGCAATAATTACTAAATAATTTTAATAATTATTTGAATTTTTTTCTTTTAGAAGTAAAGAAGAGATAAAGGAGAAATGGAAGGGAATAAAGTTCAATCAGTTATTGTTTTGGGAGAAGTGCTCCCTTTATGACGTAAAAGATAATGGGGATTTTATATACGATTATCATTTGCTGATTTTCTCTTGTGAACTTTTTTGTTTTTTAGAGGCCAGTTTGAAAATTATTTTCTTAGGAAGAACAAAACCAAAGGAATTTTAAATATATTTCTGGTCCTGTGGTAACCTAACTTGTCCACCACACTGAAATATTTTCTAGTATTTTATCTCTTTAAATAGACAAGAGAAGAACTATAGAGACCATATCTGTCTTGCTAATGTATTCTGCACTTCGTAATTACATCAAGGTACTCAACATTTGTTTAAAGCAAAAGGCTTCCCAGGACCCAAAACCAAACAATACAAAATACAAAAAGGAAGAGGAAGAGGAAGAGGAGGAGGAAGAAGAGGAGAGAAAGGTAGTGAGAGACAGGAAGGGAGGGAAAGAGGAAGTAAGAAGGGAGGGAATATGTCAGTGAGGGGTTAAATCTATAGATACAGAAGAAATGAATTGAAGAAGAAAAATAGAAATCATGTAGATACGAGAATATCAGTATTTATGACTTCAGAATTGGAGAAACATTATTTCATTTTCCAGAAAATCAAAGGAGCTGATTACATGATGATTGCTTGGCTTCTGTTTCCTTGGTGAAAACACTAGAAAGGCCTAGATCCAGAAAAAAGGATCATTTCGAGGGATTGTTTTATAACAAGTTGTGCAAAGAGAATCTGAGAAGGGTCTCATTGTAAAGGTGAAATACCTGCTTTCTATTGTCTAATGTTGTGGGGAGGGAAATTTAACTATGGCCATGAACCTTTTATAGGCTTGTTTGGAAAGGGCATTGACTAGGAGTCCACACGGTGCAGCAATGTGAAGGTTACATGAAGTAATTTTGCTCAAATATTTTTGTCTTAGACTGAAAGGTAATACAGTGGACATATTTACAAAGCACTTCCCTGCTAAAATTTCTTTTAATTATTCTATATACAATCATAATGTATGGAAACATTCACACTAAAAACACATTATCTTCATTATTATAGCCATTCACAAGTGTTGTCAAACTTAATTAGGATACAATTTTCAATTTATGGGCTTTGTGCTTCTTCTGTTTGGCTCTCTCAGTTTCTGGCCATGGGTCTTTTGCTTCCATCAACACTGGAAAGCAGGTTCATAAAAAAACTATTAAAATAAAAATTTTAGTATGTTTTTATTCATTGAACTTATCAATACTCTCATATTCATCAATATTCCTGACTAACAACTGATTCCAATAGCCCCAGTGGGTGGGATTCAAATTACTATATTTGTATGTTTGTTTTTTTTTTTTTTTGGTTTTTCTCCGGTACCGGGAACCGAACTCACGACGTTGCGCTTGCCAGGCAGGCGCTTTTGCCGCTGAGCTAAATCCCCAGCCCCTAAATTACTATATTTGTAATGGGGTGGATTTGGTAGTGTACAGAATACATCTCCAGTGGATTTCCTCTCTTAATTTGTTGAAGCTAAGTCAACAGGAGCCTGGTGCTGCTCATACCTTCAAGACACAACTGGCAGAAAGAACTGCACATGGAAAAGTTTCCTTTACAAGTTAGAAAAATATTCTGGCTTTATCCTACACCTATACTCTGCTCCAAGGTCTCTTGCTACTGTTTTCTGAATTACTCACTGGTATGATGAATGGTAGTTACAAGTTGTGCTTTTATTAAATGTACAGATGTTAATTTTTTCCATGACTTTCTGAGCTAAACGGAGGGCTTTCGTGAAAGGAACTGATTTCGGATGTAACAAAAGAACTTAGATTTCTCACTTTGTAAAAAATTAATACACCTCCTAGATTTTCATTCTTATTTTTTTAAAAAAAGTTTCTTTAAAGAACCTTTTTTGCATTATAAGAACCAGATGTTACCACAGGATGAAACCAGGAGATTGCATAAGAACAACAAAGTTAGAAATAGAATAATCATGTTGAAGGGCAGAAACATGTGAGAATCCTATGTAAAACTGAGTAAAGTGTCTTTCAGGGTACATTTGTGAGGGAGAAAAGGAGGAGAAGGGAGGGAAAGAAGGGGAGGGAGAAGAAGAGGAAGATGAAGAGAGAGGAGAGAGAGGGAAGGAGGGAGGGGGAGAAAATGCATGCAGAAAAGAGATGAAAAGAAGGAAATGTTGGATGAAAACATTTCATGAAAAAATTCACTTTTACAAAGATCCTGTGCTTATGTACACTTAAATTTATTTAATTGGGTATTTGAAGTTCATATAGTGTCTGAAACTGCTACATCAGAGCCATAAGGAATAGATGAGTAAATTCCTTGGAAAAGGTTCTGAGATCTTTAGTATACATGTATGTACTATTTGGACTCCTCACTATGTTAAGAAATGTAAGACTAAAATATAATTTTGCATTACATTATACAATGTGACTTTGCATATAAATAGGACTTTTACTCATGTTCATAGTAGCAAAACTTCATAGTTAAATCTGACTTGTCACAATTGTTATTCAAAGTGTCACAATTGTCACAATTATTAAAGAGCTTTTGTACTGTGTTGTTACAAAGCTATGTTAAAGAATCTTGATAATTATACTATCCAATTCATGCAAATATTTCTCAGGTCAAGAATCTACATAGGGAGAGAATGAAGCTATTTGAAAGTTCGGGGAAGGCATATTCTAGTAAAATTATTGGAAGATTTAGTCTGTAGTGTTTAACATATTAAAGGGAAAAGGATAGCTAGACATTTTTCTGGATGTAGGATTATATCAATAGAACATTCATTTAATATATGAATTTCAAACAATCCAAAGTAATAGGTGCTAAGGTTACTTTTACTTCTTGTTTACTTCTGTAATGGGCCAAAGTAATAATGGAATATATGATGATTTTTTAATGGTATATTTAATGTTTACAATTTTTCCTAATATACGTTTACTTGAAACTTATAGAATTTCTTATAATTGCTATTTTATGCATTTTTATATGATTGATAGCTTTCCAGTAATACTAGCTATCCATATATTTCCATGACTGTGTGCTACATTATTTGTTTCTGTGCTTTGTAAGAATGGATTTTATTCAGAAAATAATAATTTTACTTCACTAGTTCATAAATAACACTCAAAATGGTAGAATGGACAAGAAGGCAAATATTCTACATTGTGTGTGAACAAACAAAATGTTCTTTAGTAATTCTGTCCTTCTCCAAATTATATCTGGGCACCTTTTTCTCCATGAGAAGTTTCTTAAGACTTCTGAAAAAGCTAAATAATGCTCATTAGTATCTATAGATTTTCAGGCAATGTACATACTTATTTTATCTTTATACTTTATGAAGTAGATTAAAGTAAATTTTAAAATTGAGATTTACGTTCCCCTTTGTACCTCCTTGTCTTTGATTGTATTAACAACTTCTTTAATTTAGAAGAAGCTCTAATAAAAATAAATGACCCCAGTGAGGTGCACAGGGAAATAAGAGAAGACATTACACTGATTTCCCGGAAGTGGATATCACTGGGCTCTGCAGAGGCCCTCAACCTGCGACCCGGACTTAGGGCTGAATGATGCAGAGTTACATTAAAGGAAACGAGAGTGAACTGTATGATATGGAAATTCAGTGCTTATAACAAAATAGTTACTTCCTGTTTTTCTCTCAAATTTTTTCTGTCTTTCATATCACATTTATCACACTCTTCTTCGTGTTCAAGTAATTCACATGTAAATTTCCTCTTTTATATTTTTAATTTTCTTAAACTCATTTTCATAGCTCAGCACCCTAGGAGACACAGCACGGAATGTATGTCAGTCTAGTTAATGTAAAGAATTTTCTAGGCTCTATCAGACTGGATGTAAAGCGAAAGGTCCATAGGGATCTTACTTTCATGACTATAAAATCTATAGAAACCCTTTTCTATAGCCTATGGTTCTTGTTCAGTGATGATAACAAAGGCTTTTTATACCCATATCATTATCTAAATTCTTATTAGCCCAGAAACTTGATGGCAGGAGGGTTTCATCAGCCACGGGTAAATTACTCAGGGTGGCCTGTAACCATGATGTCATTATCAGGTGGGGGATGAGCTGGTCACAGTCCTTGTAGTTTCACAGAGTTGTTCTATCAGCTGTCCAGAAGCAAAGGCAAATAAATAGGGTCCCAACCCTTTCCAAGCACACTGTAAATCTTTGTAACTTCATGGCCAAATAGTAAACCACCAGGACCACATGACTCAGTCCCCTGAGACAGTCATGTTATTCTGTCAGACTTTTCTTCCCTCATTCATCAGCTGGAGGCTTTCATCTCCTTTTAAATTCGTGGCCTTTCAAGTAGGGGTGAAATTACACCTGTCAGTAATAAATGTTCACAGTACTCTCCATCATTTTGTCATTTCACAAAATACATTTAAAAGGAGGCACAGCCTATTCCATATGTAGTTAGTAGCAATTTTTTTATCTCTATTTTAAATGCCTTCTGATTATGTAACTGTTGTGCAGGTTTTAAAATATATACACTAAACAGGAGGACCTATGGAAATGTTGGCCAAATTCACTTCCATGTGCGCTACACAATATATTTAATAACTGCATTAAGCTTATTTGACAGAAAGATTTAACAGTATACACATTCTGCAACGGCAATCTTAATGTGCCCTTTAGCACACTTGTTCTGTTTATTTTTTCTACATTACACTCTGATATCTTTGTGGTTGGCCCTAAGATCATACAGCAGGCACACCTGTGCAGCTACCATTTTATTTACATAGGGAACAAAGTTAATGTTCTATCAAATCCAGGCACACCTGTGTCAGAACATTTGTAGGAAGCTGGTTTCAAATCAAAATTGAAACTTGCTTTTAGCCTGATATTTGAGCTCCATTGAGCAAACTCTTTTGAGCTCTCTTAAATGTTTGATGATTTGGTCTCTTAACTCCCTACTAACCAAAGGATGAAAGGAGACCTGGGAGACCGAACATATTACCTGGAGATCCTGACGTTCACCATGGTAGGCCTTCACTCGAGGAATGAGAATTAGTGAATTGTGTTGATCCTGCCTACCCTGTATACTGTCCCACATACAGGATTCTTCAAAGTATTTGCTGTGGTGGACCCGTGTTTGGGGGCAAATGTTTTGATCCAGGTCCTAAGACTGTACTAAATGAATGTTCTCTTTGTTAATTTCGCATAGCAGTCTCCTGGACCTTTACTTATTTAATTTTATCATTTATTTATTGCTGATGTTGGTTGTATAAAATACTACAGAGAGTTTTAGGGGCACATGTATGTGCCTATTACATATTTTGATCATTTGATTCTTCCGTTAACCTTGTTCCTTTTCCCCAATCTCACCCTCTTCTGTTACAGTCGCACTTCTACTTTTGTGTTTTCAAGATTTGGAGTTTTATTTTGCTTTTATCCCTCAAAGAGGAAATATGTGCAGTTTGCTTTCAGATTAGTGACACAGCTAAGAATACATGCAGATCATTAACAACTCACAATTATTAGCAAAACATTATTTTTTCCAAAACTCGAAGGAAATATACAACTCTTCCACTTCTATACTGTTTCTGACTCTGTCTTACCCTTCTTCTTCCTTTTTAGGAAAAAATAACACACTAAATTGAAAAACATTGACAGAAAGTTACACAGACAAATTTATACCATTTGTTCTTAAAGAATTTATCTCAGTGGTTTCTCATGAAAACAAATACAGACATAAATATCAATATGTAATACAACAAGCATTGTTAATTTCCTACCACTTTGTTTGTAACTCTATATTGTCTGTACTGTTCTTTTGCTATTTTGTAAAAGGTTGTCTGTCTGTTAATGTTTTCCTCCTTTTATTTTTAAAATAAAAAAAGAATTTATCTCAGAAGCACAAAGCTGTCTTATTTCTCAGTAAAGAATTACATACACTGTTGTAGTTTGATGAAAAAATCTACAATTTCCATTTTAAGCTTTATCAACTAGTATTTTTATAGAAACAACATCTATATAGAAGGCTAAAAATGAATTGCTATTATTTAATATTATGTTTTGTGAAATATTCATGGAAATAATTAAAGAAATATAATTATCTCTATTTGGTTCCCAGATGAACTTTGTATTTAATAATTTTTTATAGTTAAAATTTAAGTGTTTCAATAATACTTAAATAAAAGTTGAACTTAACATTCTCAACACTCTGAATTAGGTAACAAATACCGTTGTGGCCTATGGCTCTTCAGATCGTTTTCTGTTTAGCACATGGTTCTTGACAAGCTTCATTATCTGCTTTATTTACTTTAAAAGATAAGACACAACAAGGTAAAGGAACCCAGGACAGTAGTGAGCAGAGAAAGACTAACAGCCCAGGAAAGAAAGGAAAAGTGATATGCTGCATACACTACTGTCCTCTCTGAAAAGCACTGACACATTTGATTCCACACACCCCAGATGATGTCGAGTCCTCTATCAGGAACAAGCAAGCCAAGGCCCAGGAAACTCTGCAGTTTCCCCTAGATTAGTAAGTCACAGATTAGAACATTAATTAAGCTGTCTTATGTTAAGTCAGCATGAATGTTTACAGGGATGACAGAAGTCATCTATATCATTCTTCTAGTATATTCTGTTGTAGCAGGGAGTAGGTAATTCATTGGAGAAAAATTCTCTCTACATGTTAAAATATACAGAGCCTTGACACGAAGTTGCCAACATCCCCTATTTCTTGGAACTTCTGATTTTCTAAATAAAATTAATACATTATTTATTTTTCATTGTCTCCTGGATCATCTTACTCAAACTAATGTAACACCTCTAGTATTTCACACACACTTAAGTAACTTCCTTCCTTCAATTCAATAAGCAAAATTAACATTTGTTAATATGCAAGCAAAATTAACATTTGTTTTTTCTCCAGAATTAGGTCACGTAGTAATGGCAATTAAAACAAAAAGAAGATGTGAGCTGATGTGTGTGTTTTACTGATGTGCCTGTGTATCTCACAGCACTTGTATTAGTTACCTTTTCTGTGGAGCAAATAACTCACACCCACAACTAGAGGAGGAGAGATTTAATCTATCTCTTGGTTCAGCGGGTTCAGTCCATGTGGGTTGTCTCCGAGGCAGAAATTTCACATTGGAAGGGCATAGTGGAGAAAAACTGCTCACTTCCTGGTAGCTAAGAAGCAGAATGACGAGGGAGGAGCCAAGGACAAGAATACACCCTCCCAGGGCACATTCCCCATGGCCCATTTTAAACCAGGCCCTGCTTTTAACAGCACATTCAGCCACGAACACATCTATCAGTTCGTCCACTGCTGTGCAGAACATTGCCATGGTCCAGTACCTTCCTAGCCTCACTCCAGAACACATGAGACTTTGGAGAAGGGTGCATTCTAAGTGTAAACCACAATGCAGTGTTTTAGAAAATGAAATCCTCTTGCCACCTGCTTTAGAATCACCTGTGCTGCTTTTGCAGCATGCTGACAAGTAAATTAGAAAATCTGGAATTGAGGCTGAGTCTCACTAAAGTTTGAGAACTTCTGCCTTTCAAGTAGCCACTTTCCTGCGCACATTAAGATGGTGCAGCTGGGCCACAGGCTGCGCTCCACAGCTCATCTGTGCTTGCAGAGGCGAGTGCCGGCCCGCAGCACTGCTGGTCCAGGAAGAACACTGGTGTCCCTGCAGCTTATTACTCAGAGGGCCCTTGGCTACATTCTTCCTTATACTTTAGCCACAGGAAAACAGGCAGGTAAATATTTGATTTACTCTCTCCAGTTTATTTTACGTATCATTATCATTTCCAGATTAGTATAAAAGTGGCTTGGTTGTTTGAAGATGTTGTGTGTGAGCCCCTGCCCTATCTATTAAAGGACTTTTGTATTCCATTTCCCTCTACATAAAAAAATAAACATAGCAAATAATCAGGTTAAATTTATGTGTACCAACTCATCTTTATATATAAAACTAGATATGTGTGTAAAACAGATCATCCATTTTCATGTAAAGTTTATTCCAGTGGCATGCTGTTGGTTTGCACTAAAATTATAGTATTTTTTCTGTCATAATGGGAAAAATTCTCATTAAAACTGACGGCTACCTAGAATACCTTAAATTTTCAAGGAGCAACAATTTGAAACAAAGAGGAAATGTATTCTTGACAGCACGTGTCCTACAAGATGCATCTGTGTGACTAATAACTTGCTCCCATAGCACTGTATTTAATAGAGATGACAGATAGACCTTGCCAGTAGTAAGGCACTGACTTTAAATTAAGGCACTTTTGTTGAAAAGGAGACTTGTATCTAACAGTCCTCACAGATAAGGTAATTAAAGGAGATGGCCCTGATGTGATGTGGGTACTGAAGAAGACCCTAGGCCAGGTACAGTGCTGGTAGCTTCTGAGGTTGATATGGGAAAGAAAACTAAACCAATGCCATTTTGTGTTCTAACGCAGTTAAGTTTGTTTCTTGTAAATCCTGTTATAGTTACCTAATCCAATACCACCCCATGCTCTTTCAGAAGACTGCTTGTCCGCTATGTAAAACGTCAAACACCTTTGTTCCTTTTTCAAAGCTAAGCCTATGCTTTGTATTCTTTCCATAGCTGCACTGAATCATATTATCACCACCCCCATAGAACCGGAACTAGACCTGGAACTAGAACTGTATAACTATTCTCCTCTCCTGCCTTCGGGGTCAGTGCTCAGTCATGTACTGGGTGCCCATCGCCGGCCCCAGTGAACTTATTTGTCTCTGCATCCAGCCTCTGTGGGTGACTCAATTAAATAAGCTTCTTTGCTGCAACAGTGTTTGTGGAGATGCAGGCTTGGCTGTCTACAACAAAGTGGGGAGACAAATGTAGTGAACTTTGGTTGACAGAGAAATTAGAAGACTTCAGACAATCCTTTGTCTTATTTTTCCTTTTATTTATTTTCTTTTATTATTTTCTGTCATTTTCTGTTCTGTTCTTTTCCTTTCTTTTTTATTTCCATTCCTTTCCTCATTTACTTCCTTCCTTCTTTTCAATTAAAAGATTAAATACTAACAATTGCTGGCAACATGGTTCTTTCTGAATGTGGTTAGGAGTCTTGAATTTCAAAGGCTTAGGCCAATTTATTAAAAATGTTGTGAAAACATTGCATACACATGCTGTTAAAATGTTGTTTGAAGTTGAAATATTTTGAAACAGTATCTGATCAGAAGAGAAAAACATGATTTTAATGTCAACATGTGGGAGACACCTTTGGTCACATTTTTACAAAAATAAATTGTGAATCAGTATACTTAATTATAGCCATGGGTCTCCTATTTAGTGGATGTTATACATAAACATTTATCTGCAAGTCATATTTTGAATATCATATTATATTATGGATTTTTCCATGCTATAGAGTATTAAAACTTCATTTAGGTTTTAATAATGTACCTCGTTTGAAAATATGTTTTATTTGATTAATTTTGTTCTTGATGCCGCCAATACATTTTAACTAATACTAGGAAGAGAACCTACAAATATTTACTAACCTGAGGAAATTAGTTTACTGGACTTTGAGAACCCTAATCTGAGTTTAGGGAACAGTAAACAATCAGAGAGGAGAATTAAAAAAACTCACTGCCTATCTACTGCTCAAATATTGTTCATCGGCTAGGTAAACAATGATATGGAAGCAAACTTGTACAAGTATAAAGCAAATAGCAATGTGTTTACCTTTTCTAATATTTCTATGTATTTTATAACAAAGTTTTATGGGTTATTGGAAGTCAAAGTTATTTACAGAGCAAAGCTTTAAGAGCGTTTAATACCTAACTGCTCTGCATCTACACTGAATTAAAAGCTAACTACTTCTTTATGCGAAGGTAGTTACGCATTTTGATACTTCTAGCAATGATATCTTAGAAGTAATTTACATGTATGTGATATATAACTGTAATTGGCTCAAAATTAGGGTAGATATCACCATTACTTGAAAAATAGTGTACTTCCCCTTTGAAAGTTTGATTTCTCATGCCCGACCATCACCTCCAGCTTTCTTTCGGGGAAATACCCTGTGCCTCATGATAAACTTACCTTTTCCTCCTTTTATAGAGCAAGGATGAATGACTTCACTAGCATATCACTTTAATTTGGAGTATTGTACTGTTTTCCATTTCCTTAGGATTATATGAGATGGCTCAAGAGATCTGTGGTCTAAAGGAGAATGTTCTTTTCAAACCCTCTCATTAATACTTTACTGTAGTGAAATTACTTCAAACATCCATTAAGAGTGGCAGACATAAATTCTTACCTAACTTTTTTCAAGAAAAGAAATTCCTACATAAAACTCTCCATCATAAAGATAATTGAAACCATAAGTTTAAATTGGTTTAAGTAAGGACATAGATGGAAGAACTGAGGAGTGACAAGCACATCTTCTATACCCTAACGAAACTGGGAGGTGACCACTTTGATGTGCTCCTTGCTTGTATGACTGGGAAGTTTAAACAAAAAAAGGCATCCTTTGAAACTGTTTTTCTTTATCTCTTGGACCATTTGAGTCTACTCACTAACTGTAGTTGAAGATCTGCTCCACGGAATTAAAAACATACAGACTCACTTTTTCTTACTTTCAGAAAGAAACATAGACGTCAACTAAAAGCAATTACAGGAAGAAAATAAAGTAATACTCAAAGTATGAGGAAGGGAAGGAAGCAGTTGTGGTACATGGTGGTCTGCTTGTTCCACAGCAGGCCTGAAAGGCGTTCAGAGTGATGTACTTTATGATGACACGTAAAGTATCTGAAGCATCATAGCTGAAAGGCCGCACTGAAAGGAATATGCTTTACTCTTTCAGGTGTGTGAAGAAAAAAAATAAAAGCTAGAAAAAATAGTATTTGGAATTAAGAGATAAAAGGTAGAGCCAAAAGGTAACTTTATTAAAATAAAAAATTCTTACCAGAATATTTAAAAATTTTACCTCATGAGCATGTAGGTATGGAGAGTCAATAGTTTTTCTCAAACAATGGCATACTACCCAAGAGCAACCAAGTAAATAAGTAATTTAATGACCATGAATATAATTTATGTTTATGATCGAGTGTGCGTATTCAAAAATGTGCCATGTATGCAAAAAAGTTAGTAACTTCTTCTACTCTCTGATGGAAAAGTAGTTTTAATAAAACATAAAAATAATGCATAGGAATAATTGAGGTGAAATGGTGTGAAATAGACATCGAATTTTTAGAAGAAAAATGGGAGAATATCAAAAGCCTATAAAGCTATATAAAAGAAGTTGAAGTAGGGGGAAAGGAGTTCTCTTTAAAATATCTTTGTGGTCTAGCCACCCACATGAACTCTAGTTATTTCCACAATTTTTACTACTACTCAACTAAAAACTACATGAAATTAATTTATTTCGTATCCAGTTGAGGATGAGGTGTGAAGAAGTAGATTTACATTTCATATACAAAGAGTAGTATGTACTATATTGTAATTAAAATAAACTATTAGTTATAAGGACTCAAAAGAAATATTTTCCAACAATAGAAATGAAATAAAGATTTTGTTTCAGTTATATGAAACCTATTAAAATTATTCATTAAAAATTGAGAAAGTATGGCACCTCTGTATATAATATTTATTGCTAAAGAGATCTTTGCTATTCACCACTTTTAAAGACTTTTAGGAATGAGGGACAGTTTTAAGGTATTGAGTATTTTATTTTTATTTAGATAATTAATTGTTCTGTTTAAATATGCAAAAATAAGAACAGCATATGCAAAGAATCACCTTTACAGTACTAAAATCAGTCTAGAAACAGCTTACTCCCAAAGTAAATGTTTGGGGCAGAGTATCACTCTCTGGTTGCACCTTTATTGTGACAGTTAGGGATGAGTCACCCATCAAAATTCACTAAATAAAAATACGTCATATATCAAAACTCATTAATTAAAAATACCAGAAGGTGGTAGTGGGCTGTCCAAGGTGGAGACATTTTAGAGAGCACAGAGAGACCATCTCTTTAGAGTTGACACTCAATTTCTATAATATTTTACTTAAGATATATGAAATTTTCAGAATGCATTTAATGTTGAATAATACTAAACAACTCATTTATATGCTATTTATTAGTTTCTTCAATATTACAAGAAGAACATAAACCAATAAATGAAGAAAACACATATTTGTTTTATGTTATGTGCTGATCACCTAGTAAATTGCCTTACATATGTTATACGCCTAAAAATAGTCAAGTACTCAGAATGTATTTGTTACTTTTAAAAGGCTAAATAGTGTTTTTGCCTTTCCTCTTCAAACACAGTGTAGTTAATGAAAAAGTATTTACTAAGCATCTATTTAAAAACCTCTCTTAGTCTTCAGGACCTAACACTGGCTGTGACCACTGATTTCAATTTCATATTTGAAGTAGCTGTCCACACATAAGGTTTTAAATTTTTTTTCAGACATGGTCTTGCTATGGAGTTCTGGCTGCTTTAGCTCACTTTGTAGCCTGAACTGGCCTTAAACTTGTAGCAATCTTCCTGCCTCAGCTCCCTGAGTGCTGGGATTATATGTGTACACCATGCCCAGCTCATGCACATGCATTTTATGTTTAGGGACATACTGTATTGAGTCCAATACAATGACTTCCTATTATCTTGTTCTTTACTATAATAGACTAAAGTGAGATTTAATTCATCATCATTCTATTAATTATTAATTTTCCATTGTAACAATGACTAAATAATCCCTAAAATTATTATTTTCCAATTTCCCTACAAAAATACTGATATATTAATGGAAAATACCACCCGTACTCAGAAACACTGAGTGAATAAGATTGCTATAGAATTGTGGAAACAATTTTCAAATATGACAGGACATTATTTTGTTATTGTTTTTGTTCTTAGCTTGAATGCAAAATATTTTCATGGGTTACACTTATGGAAAATGGCGCAGAAAATAAGCTCACCTGTCAGCACACACTTGATTTAACCCCTGCACACCTAGTAGAGTGGTCAAGGCCATATGCAATAAATTATAGACACAAGAATCCTTGGGATTGAATGTATGTCACTACTTTTGCTTGGTGGTCACTAAGATCAGAGATAGATGATAGATAGATGATAGATAGATAGATAGATAGATAGATAGAGATATAGGTAGATAGACAAACAGATAACTATAACTCTACTTATGGCTCACTAGTTAGTGAAAAACTCCAGAGAAAATGAAAAACACAAATTGTTTATGAGGAGATGGCTGTGGAGGTGCCAGGGACAGCGTGGTGACAAAGGAAATGTTGTTCTACTTTCAGGCAGAGCTGAGAGAGGTTTCAGTGAAGACTTTCTGCGGAGAGCCACTGTGATTTTCTCCAAAGATATCTGTAACATCTTTGAAATGAATTTCACAAACCTTTAACTTTTACTTCGGATTTTATGTTTTCTGTGCAAAAGAGAGAACTTAAACTGGGTTACTGTTGCTTTGGGGTGATGACTTCATTCCCAATGCCACAGCATTAAATTCAGTTCAGTCTCATTTTTTTCTGTCATCATTCTAATCACTTGACTTAATTAGTTTTTGAGGTCATCTTTAATCAACTTTTCACTGACTGACAATCTCTCTTACTCTTCTTTTTAAATTATTCCCTGCAAGATGTCACTAGTGCACTGGTTTTGTAATAAAGTAGATCTGAATTCAAATTATGACTTACTTGCTTTGTCATTATAAGACTTTTGGTAACTAGACCTCTACACCTGATCAATAAAATTAGATGTCTATGTTTGAGGGTTTGGTTTATGGTTCAAGCAATAAACCCAAGTTCATAGAATGCCTGGCAGACTGTGATGATGGAATCCATCAGAGCTGCTATTTCTGTGATTGCTACTTCCCGAATGAATATTCTCTTATCAGTTTTGTCCCTTTTTTAAACATTAAGTTTAACAAAGTCACTGATACCCCTTCCTGGGGTACTTTCAGTGGATGCTCCCTTCTTCAGATATTGCCTTAACTATTTGTTATGCCCTCAGAGTGTATAGTAATACTGCTCCTCTGTTCAGGAACATTTCTGTTGCAAAAAATTTGGTCTGCAAAACTGGCAAAATTTTGCTTCTGTTTAAAACTCTGCATTAGGTGACAAAGATAGCTATAGCCGTCTTCCCTGCCGCAAACACAAACACGGCCATCTTCCTCAAAGTCATAAAACTATTAAGTTCATGAACCTAGGGATCACTGTATTTTGCTAGGATTTACTTACAGGTTAAAAACCACATTCTTGTCTTTGCCCAGTGGGTAGCCTTGGACTGCTGAATAACCTAGAAGTGATACAGTGAAAACTTGGGAAAAATTAAAGGCTAGGTTCTTTAAAACTTGCCTTTGGATTCCCTGAATAAACAAGTTCAACAAATAGTGAAAAATGAACTTACTATATTTTTACAGATTTCTTCAAAAGAAATATTTTGCATTTTCTGGTGTTTTAGAAAAATTTCTCAAATTTCTTCCTGTTCTCAGCATTCCTGTCTACACACAGATCATCTTTTGATTCAACATTTTCATTGTAGCTACTGGGCTGGAAGAGGAATATCCTACTGGTTTAGAACACGGGTCATCATAAACATAGATTAAGTACTGTATACCAGACACAGTCCCACATTTTGAAAACTCCAGGGTACATGAAACCAACACTCTTTGGAAGAGCTCAGTTATTTGAATTATTTGTTTACAAAAATGGCTTATATGCCTCAATGAGTAATTAACTCTGCATGATAAATGCTTCAGCTAAGCTGTGAACCAGATGCTGGAACATGCAGAGAGGAAGACATTTAGCCTCAGTCTTAAAAATGTAAGAATTTTCCAGACCACTGGAGAGGTAAAGATTGCTGACAGGAATGTATTGGCGAAAAAAGAAAATATTTCAGGTAGATGTACCAGTAGGAAAAAAGACAAATAGTCACAGAGTAATGCTCTCTGTTGGGGAAGTTTGGTTAACAGAAAAGCACTTTAGTTTGTATAAAACAAGCTGAAACTGTAATAAGGGTAAATCATAAAGGCTTTTGATGCCATGCTCAAGAAGTCAGAGACATATTATTTTCTTTATCATGAAGATATTTCATGATTTTGTGTTTTAAATAATACTTCTGATGACAGAAGTGGAGAAGGTAGTTATAAGACACTCATTGGAAGCTGGTTATGGTATAGATCTAAAATGCCTACCAAAAGTTTTGTGTGTTCAAAGTGGGAATTTTGAAAAATGATTGGATCATGGAGTACTATACTTACCAATCAATTAATCCGATGATCAGTTCAGAGTTGAAAGTGCGAGGTAATATTTCCTGGTCCAAGAAGGCAAGTCACTGGGAATATGGCCTGTGAGGGTGTACTCTTGTCCCCAGCTCCTCCCTTTTCTCCTGTGCTTCTAAGTTGTCATGGGTTTGGTGGCTTTCCTTCCTCATACTCTTCTGCCATGCCATTTCTGCCTTGGAGCTAAATAACCATAGACTGAACTCCTTAAAACTATGAGCAGAAATAAGCCTCTAAGTTGCGAGCATTGAGTATTTTGTCCTGCAGCTGGGAATGTGACTAATATGCCATTGCAATAGTCCAGATCAGAAAGGATGTAAGATGAACTAAGTAAAGGGCAGTAGCACTACAGAGGGGCATAATCATCTAAGTATAGTCTCAACTATACAGATGCCTTAGTGATTTAGCTGCACTTTGGTCTTCCAACATGTACTGGATCATCCCAGATAAATCAAACCAGATAACTGATCACCATTGTGTTTCTATTCTTAGTTTGTTAAAAAATATGGTTCCTTTTGGATCAATACATGTACCTCAACTTCTATTCTGAAAGTATCTTGTTTCACAATATATTACCTTCACTGGCCCTTGTAATTTTCTGACCAATATGTTTCTAATAGACTGGGTATTTCTGCTCCAAACAATAGCACTTAAAGATGAAAGTAGAAAACTCCAAAACATATACAGAATATGAAAATCTAGAACCAAAATCATTATTCTATAGGCCAGAAGCACAAAGTAGTGAGAATCTAAAGTTACAATCTCCTGGTCAATCTGCCAAGTAACATGGTCTAACAAAGTTCTCTTCAGTACAAAACATCAGAGTTAAGGGGGATTTAAATACTTCATATCTGGGATGCTAATGACTTTTCCAATCCAGTCCTCTCCAGAAAGGAGGTTAGAATTATGATTCTCACTGTGAGCCTGGGGTTATGACTTTGTATAACACTGTAGGGAAAAGTACATGAAAGGAAAAAAACTTAACTTTCTGAAATAGAAAATTCAGTTAAACTATCCAATGCTTAGTGGCTACATGTGTTATTGCTGATGTCACCATGAAAAGAAAATATTTTGTAGTTTGTTTCTGAACTTGATTCTTTGGGAAAATGAGTAAAAACCACTAAAATAGAGAACAAGTGAGCTTCCAAGCTAGAATTTTATGGTACATGAGCAAACTACTTCATGATAAAGACAGCCAATAAACTAGGCACTATGCATAAAAGTATATCCAAATGAATGTAGTTTCAGGGAAAAGTCTTTAGTAAGAAGAAGAAAAATATGCAACAAAAAAGAAGAGAGAAAATAATCTGGCATGAATAGAATCAAGTGAAGAGGTGGGTAAACAAGATAGCGGGCCAGGCCTAACCAGTAACACCCCCTTGCAGAAACAAAACTTTGAACACAGGTTGCACATGCCTTCCAAGGAAAAACTGAGTGAGAGATCACAGTACCTGGCTGTAGTGCAATATTAACAAAAGATGCATCAACAAAGGCTGGAAGGCAAGTTTTATATTCAGTCACATCACCTCTGCTTCAATATGGAACAACATAGTGCAAATAGAGATATCACCCCAATGCAAAAGAGAGGAGGAAATGAACATAGGATGTTGCTTTGTACCCTAGCAAATTACCCATTACAGTGAATGAGCCTCTAGATTTGCCTTAATCAGAGTGCGTGGCTGAGTGTATGTCTTGCCATTATTGGTACTGGGCCAATGTCTGTAGCCCTGAACTCCAGACAGTCGCTCTGGACATCTCATATGCCCCAGCAGTGCATCAACTGCATCTGGTGCAGGACTTTGGTGCGAGAATGATTCACTGGCCACAGCTGTACTTGGCTTCTGACAGGCACCAGTGTTTCACTCTTGCCTAGACTAAGCAAGCCTGTGAAGATGTCACAGTAAGTGGCTGGTTTCGGACACTGACATGACAACAGAGATCAGGAGCAATAGGAAAATATGACATCGCCATGTGGACAAATTGAGGTAGCAGTTATTAGCCCTGAACAGAGAGAGATTTATGAGTGGGGATGAATTCAAACTAGCTTTTTCAAGAAAAAGAAATTGTAGTAAACTTCAAAGTTGAACAAAATACAGAAAGGTGTGATCAGAATTTAATAGAGATTGATATAATAAAAATCAAGCAAACTCCGGGAGATGAAAAATACAATGAACAAAATGAAAAAATATGATAGCATCAATAGCAGAACTGATTAAAAAGAAGAAAGAATCTGTGAAATTAATGGTGGGTTATTGGAAAATATGCTCTTAGAGGAGAAAAAATTGACAAAAAATAAAGAAAGCTTACAGGATTTGTGGGACAGCGACAAAAGAGCAAATGTTTGAATCATACTTATTTCAGAAAGAGAAGGGAAAGATAAAAGGTGTGTGGGAAGCTTGCTGAATTAAACAGTAGTAGAAAACTTTCCAAAATGAGAGGAAAATGTAAATTCCCAGTTCAGAAAATTCAGAGGTATCCAACCAGTTCCTATCCACATGAGATGATTCCAAAACTAATTAAATTGTCAAAAATCAAAGACTGAGACTAGGTCCAGAAAACAGCAAGAGAAAAGGAGAAAATAATATATAAAGGAATTTCAACATACTAGTAGCAGACTTCTCAGTAAAAGCCATACAGGCCAGGAAATAATGGGATGGAAAATTCAATTGTAAAGGAAAACGAGTGCTCACCAAGAGTACTGTACCACGCAAAACTATCGTTCAGAGATGAGGGAGCGATAAAGCTTCCCTAGGCAGAAATGAGGAAGCTCATCACCATTAGACTAGTCTTTCAAAAATGATAAAGAGAGTGTTCATGGGTATCAGCAAACATCTCAGAGAATAAAATACATTGGAAAAGTTAACTACATGGTCAAATGCTGGCAATGCTAATTCTACAACGGTGTTGTGTAATGCAGTTAAATCTCTAGTATTAAGGTTAAAGAAAACTGTTAAAGTCGAACTACCTACAATAATTCCTTAAGGGATAGGTAAAATGAAAAGATGCAAGATATGATATCAAAAATTCAAAATGTTGTAAGAATAGAGTAAAAGGGAAATTATTTTGCATCAAAGTTATCAGGCTGAAATAATCCATTTGATTATGAAATGTTTTTATAAGTATCACAGTAACCACAAAAATAAAAAGTAGACACACACACAAAGAATTAAAACATCCCACTAGGAAAAGTTAGGCACCGGCAGAGGGGAAGAGAAGAAACAAGCAGCAAAACACACAAAACAACCAGAAACAATGAAATGGCACCAGTACTTCCCATAGTTATCAACAGTTATCTTGCATATAAATAGATTAAATGTCCCAGTAAAAGGATAAAGTGGCTGAATAGATTGAAAACCAAAACTAAACTATGTTGCCTAAAAGAGACTTTATGTATAAGGACACGCACTGACTGAAAGTGAAGGAATGGAAAGAAATTAACAATAGGAGAAGAGAAAGGGCTATTCTTGTAAAATAGATTTTAAGTCACAAACTAGAGGAGACAGACAATATCAGTATATAATAAGAGAATCCACTCATGAAGAGGTTGTAAGAAGTATATATATAAATATATATACTTGTTAAATATATTTGTTATATTTATGTTTATGTTATATATATCAATGTGTTCAACATTGCAATATATGTATATATGTGCATACACAATATTAACTGGCCTGGAAGGAGTAATAAATTTTAATAAAATACTGTTAGAGACTTCAGCACCCTACTTTGAGGAATAGAAAGCTAATCCAAGGAAGGGTAATCCTAAGGAAACACCTTAAAATTACCATGGCAATTTTAATAAATCTTATTACTTGTTTACTCTTCCATTCCTAGGAGGCATTTTTCTAGGAAAGATAATGTGTAATTATTACATGACTGCAAATTTTTTCCCACTCTCACTTCTTTATTTTGTTTTAAATAACTACATTGTAATTTTAGTTTAAGATTCATTTCCACCATTCAGAATTATATTGAAAATATTTCCTAAATAACTTCATGACAGTGATCAATCACAACATGCAAAGATTGGGCTCTGATAAGCTTAGAGATAATCAAAACGGTCAACTCTGAGGTTCAAAACCCAGTAGTATCCGGAAAGAGTTGTTTAAAAGGTATAACTCTCACAATAACATTGAGACTTATTTGTGACATGAGACTTCTCTGAAACACTGAAGAATGAATATATGCGCTACTCTGCATAATTACTAGCACTTGCTGAAATCAGCTGGGAAAATTTCTGTAAAAAGAGCAGAAATTCAGAAGCTGGATGTCAAGATTACATAATTTTTACTGGACATGGTGTTGCATGCCTGTAATCCCAGCACTCGGGAGGCTGAGGCAGCAGGATCATTGTGAGTTCGAGACCAGCCTGGACTACAAAGTGAGTTCAAGGCCAGCCTGAACTGCATTGCGAGACCCTGTCTCAAAAAGACCAAAAGCAAACAAACAAACAAAAAATTACATAATTTTTTTATGTGGCCAGGTACTATCAGGATTATTGGTACTTGACTTCCCTGAAATTTCGCTGAATCTACTTAAAATTTCAAGTAAACCGGCCATTAAAAAAAAATAATGAAATCTTAAAAAAAAATGAAATCTTGTTCTTTCCATACTTCTGAACTGCAAGTGAAAATAATATATTTTTAACTATCCAGAAAAATGCTTTGCTCAGAGACAAACTCTGTATCATATCAATTGTACTAATGTATAAAAAGGGGTGTTTCCTGAAAATAAATAGTCTTGATTACTGAGTTTTCTCTGTATGGTTAAAATAGTTTTAACATTTTTAATAATATAGAGAACAAAATTTTAAAAACTGCATCAGTTAGGATGAAAATGAGTGTATACTTCCTCACCATGGGGAAACACATTGAACTAGCCTAGCACATTGTTTATGCAAGTTGATGGTAGAAGCAGACCAGATTCAGTTCAAATCAGCCATAGTGCCAACTTCTTGGGCAAATTATTCAATCTCCTCAGTCCTCAGTTTCCCTGTGGGTTAAATAGAGAAGATAATATCTACTTGAGAATGTCCACTCCGTGTATGTTCTTTCATTATATTTTATTTCATTATATGTTTCATTGTGGGTTTTTGTCATGTTCTTTTAAGGTATACTTTTAAAAGTGGAGAATGTAAACACTGTATTGATTTCATTATTTTTAATTTTTCCAGGCAGCTATTTGAAACATTCTACTGCAATTATCATAGTGAAGTATGATTTTGAGTATGCAGGTTGACTAGATGTATGACAAAACACATTTTTTGATGGGAAGCTATAATTTTATCATTAAAATATGCTTAAAATACAACTATAGTGGATCTCCTAAGCTAAATTTTTAAGCTTTCAAAAGCATTTGACATCTTAGTTCTTTGAGGATGTCATGATGAACACCTACTTTTTATTTAAGTGAAATTGTATTAAAGTTTTGGTTGAAAAAAATTGCAGTTAAGGAATACTAGCTATACTGGAATCTGCTAAAATGTAAAATACATAGAAAACCCTTTATCTCCCATAAAATGAACAAAATGTGAATCATGAAATAAAATTAACATGTATTCCACTGAGGTCATTGTAAATCATTTCTTATGCTACCTCCTAGTGGAATTAAATGTATGACATGATTAATAATCTAAAATGTGTACATTTCTGAATACATACTCTAATTTAGGCTATCTTCATAATATAATCTAGTTCTATAAAGTTCTAAAATTACAAAGTAGGAAATGAATATTGGGCATCCTTACCCAAATTTTTCTTTTCTGATAGTTCAGACCTCCTAATGGAGCTTATTTTGAGTTTAACACAAGTAGAATGAAGCTGAGGGTGTAGGTGAAGCTGAAGGTGTAGCTGAAAATGTGTTTTTCTCTACATCCTTCCAGTTAGAAAGTGTTTTTCATGTGCAAGAGAAAAACCTTCACACACTATTAAACCTATAATGAAATCTCCTTACCATAATTAAAGATCTAGAATCTGCTTTTTCCTTCTCCTTTCTTTATTTTGTAATATTACAAACAGCCATTCTATAATGTGTGGCCAATTTAAGTCTCCCACTTTAATGTTCCTACTCATAGCCAAAATAAATAATAAAGAAAATATGCTTAAAGTTTTAATTTTTGTTAAAATAACATTTATTGATATCTGAAATAAATTCTGCAAAAGACAGTGGATCATAGGTTCAATAAATGTGATTGCTGTATCTTTTTATTTCTTTAATTCTTAAAATCAAAATTAATAAAAGCGAAATATATGACAAAAAGGGTTATTCCATTACTTTGTACATACATGTGCTTTTCACAGATGCCCTCAAGTTCCTCACAGATAACAAGTATTGTGCTAGAAAGTGTATTCATGTGATCCAGTTTTTAGAACTGAAAGCATCAGTATTCCAAAATCCATGAACCTTACTTTTTCAAATTTATTCCTTAGGCAACTGTGCAGGATTCGATCTTCGATGTTCTATTAAATGCACCCCCTGATCATTGGATAGTTTCAGTTTCTGATAGGAAAAGAAATTATATATTTCTTAAAGGAAACATTATATAAATTCACTAATAGCCAAAGGAAATGTACCATGGAAAGCAAATCTTATCAGCAATTCTGCTCAGTTAGTAGAAGCCCCCATATTATTATCAAAATGTCAAACATGCCAGGCAGGGTAGTGCATGCCTGTCATCCCAGCACTCAGGAAGTTGAGGTAAGACTGCCTTGAGTTCGAGGCAAGCCTGGGTTACACACTGAGTTCAAGGCTAGGGTGAACTATATAGTGATACCTTGTCTCAGAAAACCAAAATGTCAAATATTCTGAATAAAACTATCACATAATTGTGGTGGTCACTTATGTATCTCAGAAGGTTTGAAGAATAAAGGTTTATCTGTATTTTGAAAGCTCACTTCTTTTTATTTTTCTGTACAACATTATGAAAGCATTTAATATCTTGAATTGCACTCTTAAAAATTAAGATGGTAAATTTTACATTATGAATATTTATCATGATAAAAGAGAAAGAAGTACATGTTAGAATAAGGATGAATGTCCCAACTTTAAGCTAAGTGAATAAAGTAAAACATGAGAGATCACACGCTTGTGATACTGTTTATATGAAATATCCGAAATAGGTAAGTGCAGAGTCAGAATGGAGATTGGTGACTGCCAAGGGTTGAGCAGGAAAGGGAGCGCGTGAAAGGAGGTACAGGAACAAAGCATTTCACTCTGAAGAGAAATGGAAATAGCTTATAGATAGCATAGTGCTTGCACCATATTGCAAATGTGTGAAATACTACTGAACTGTTTATTTTAAAATGATCAATTTTATGTTGTGTGAATTTCATCTCAGTACATTTAAAAGAAAAAACATACAACCAACCTGAAATTTTGTTAATAAAGGTTTGCAATACATAAGATTACTTTCATTATATGGAATTGGTACATTTACATAACACATGTCTATTCTTTTTTTCCCCTTTCCTTCAACCCTTTTATTTTATCAGCATCAGATTCATTTACTTATGACTTTATATATATGTATATATATATATATATATATATATATACACACATATATATATATTTAAAACCAGATTAATAGGCCAAAAATCATACAAAACATGTAGGACCATTGTACTGATCAAGGTACACTTTTAGACACATTTTCACACTGAATTACAGTAACTTTTTTCTCACTCTTTTGTTTTATCTGTCTTTTATCTCATACTTTATTTATATATTAAGTTTTTCATATAAGAGAGGCCAGGTGATATTTAAGCTTGTGTGTCTAACTTACTTCACTTAACATTATGGCATCATGGTTCATCCATTTTCCTACAAATGACTCAAGTTTATCCTTTATGGCAGAGTAGTACTCCATTGTATATAAATACCACATTTTCTTTATTTATTCATCCATTCATAGTCATATAGACTACTTCCAAGATTTAACTATTATGAATTCTACAGCTGTAAACATGGGTATGCATACATTACTGTGATATGATGAGTTTAACTTAGATGGGAAAGTACCTAGAACGAGAATAGCTGCATCAGATGTAATTTTTAGTTTTAGCTTTTTGAGGAATCTTCATACTGATTCAGTAGTGATGACTTTATGTATAAAGCCATGACTGATTATGACTGATTATATATAAAGTCATGACTGATTCAATAGTGCATCAGTTTACACTCCCGCCAACAATAAATTTTCTTTCTCCCTACAGCTTTGCCAGCATTTGTTATTGGTTTATTTCTTGATGGTAGCCATTGTTTGTGGGGTCAGATGAAATCTCAGTATTGTTTGTATTTCTCAAATCTCCAGAGATGTTGAAGATATTTAATGTGCTTATTGACTGTTTATATTTCTTCACCTAAGAGGTGTCTACTTATTTTGGATGCCCAGTTTTTGTCTGTGTCTTTAAACTATGGCTCTAATTCTTAGTTTATGGTATTTTAGGTATTAACCCTTTGAGGAGTAGCTGGCAATGTTTTTTTCCATTATATAGGTTATCTGTTCACTCTGTTGTTTCCTTTATGATGCAGAAGCTGTTTAATTTGATGAGATCCCTTTTCTTGATTCTTGGTATTATTTCTTATGCAACTGGGGCTTTGTTCTCACCTATGTCTTTAAGAGTTTTACCTGTTTTGTCTTCCAGCAGCTTAAGAGTTTCTGTTCTAACGTTTAGATCTTTCATCCCTTTAGATCTTAGTTCAGTGCACCGCAAGCTATATGAGTGTCCGTCCAGTCTTCAGCATGTGGATAGCTAGTTTTCTCAGTGCTACTTGTTTCTTCAAAAGCACAGACAGGAACTAGAAAGCAAGAAAGGAACTGGTTTCTGTAAGGGCAGATTAGCAGCCTTTGCCTTCAGGAGTCCTCAGCTTCCATGTCCTCAGCAGTTCAGGTGGTATCAGCTTAATGTCCAAAGTTCCCTGTCCGATATGGAAAGTCCATCCAGAAATAATGGAAAATTTCACTCATAACTACTTAGAAACTTTATGAATTGTTGTAAAGGCTTACTTTCCAAAGCCAAGCAAAAAATAAAATATTTTGCCAATGAGAATGCCTAAGATGTAGCGACTATCAAAATACAAGAGTTTGATAACATTCACCTTGACCAACCTCTTTCAAATTATAAGTGAGGAATCTCAGTTTAGGAGACATGCCTAAGATAGCATAACTGGTAGGAAAGGTTATTCTGAAGCAGTATATATTGGCAGCCTTTATTTATTATTTGAACATAGAGTAGAAGTTGACAAACTATTACCCATGGGACAAATTCATCCTGGTGTGTACTGGTGTAGGAAATATTTTATGGAAGCACAGACATGCTCATCTATTTGTGTATTGTCTCGGCTGGTTTTGCTCTACATAGGAGGCAATGTTAAATAATTGTTACAGAAATTGTTTGACCCACAAAACCAAAACATGTACTGGCCCATTGTATATAAAACTTGCTCCCCACCCCAGCATAGAGAATTAAGATATAAGTATATATTTAAAAAGCAGAAGTTTTAAAAAGTGTGTAGTATACTTATCAAAAAATAGTTTGAAACTACTCTGAACCTCCAAAAATATATAAAATGACAACCATGTATGGATGCTATAAATGGTTCTACCACAAATTACTTTGTTCATTTTTTAAAATAGTAGAAATCTTAACACCTGGTATATTATATTTAGTGAAGATAAAATGTTTATATCTCTGGTCTATAAAAATGTATAGCTAATATTCTTTAAACTTGTCACAACAAAATGAAGAGAAAATGAGAAAAAATTCCATTGTCAGCAAGGCGTAATAGGTATAGAATAGTGTACAGTAAAAAGGAGAAGTGATAGACATGCATTTTTGTGTGTGCCCTTACCTTGGGAAGAAATGGTTGTCAATACCTGTGCATTTCCTTGACAGATTACACCATGGCGCACAATGGCAGGGATTGTCTTTGGTCTGTGGACCTCAGACATTCACTGTCAGTGGGACATTTTGCTGTACAGGTAATAATAAGGTGGTCAGTCATGCAGCCGAAAGATCGAGTTTAAAGTTAAAATTAAAGAGGAATTCCCAGCACTATAGCATTTCATTTCATGTAAAGCTCTCCACCAACCAGGCTCGTTTACTTGTCATAGGCACACAAATGAGAATCCAAAGTTGACATGAAAGATACGAGAAAGTAAGGTAGTCTCAGTCCATAGAAAAGGAGCTAACAGAAACACTAGAACAAGCCTATTAGACGACTGAAAAGAATGTGAAAAAATGTGTAATTAACAAAGGTGTATCACCTCTATCACGTCCTTCAAAAAGATAGCATGTCGAAGCAGTAGTTCAACCAGAGGTCATGGTGCCTTACTTGGTTTTCATCAGAGAAGTCACATTTAAAGTCACTATCACTTTGTAATTCTTTTATCAGACAAATTTGACTCTCCTAATGTATTTTCTTTACAGTATCATGTCTGATTTATCACTGAATGCAAAATTACTTTTTGATTAACTGCCTACTTATACTTGGCATTAAACAGGAGGGAAGATGGTGACTGCAGAAGCTTTGACATATTCAGCATTCAAGGTGATCACCCTCATTAAATACCCTGTGTCTGGCAGGTGAAGCAGTAGGATGATAGAGCCTCAGTGCTGGAGAACACAGCAAGGGGCTTCACCTTCCTGTCCCGGACTGTTTGCACTATACCAGCCTGATTCCACAGCCTGGGGACTTTTATTCAGTATAAGTGTGGTGGTGTGGAAGGGAGCTGTTATGCTGATGGGCTCCCCCATGAGAATACACTTTTCAATAAAGATTATGATGTGTTTTATTGATAGAAATATCTGTGGTACTATGAGCTTTGATGCCTACTTAGCCATCCTTTTTTGAGTCTAGCCATAGATATTTATATGAGAATATAAGGCAGGCATGAAATAAGGTAGCCTTATTTCAAAGAAATGGAGCTAGAGACATTCTGAATCACAAATAGTAAGACAAGCCTATTGGTGTATGCACAACCCTGAGTCTGATACTTGCATAATGCTTCCCTGAGAAGTGAGTTCAAAGTTACTATTTGCAGGTTCACTGGTTACATAAGGCCCAGAGCTTTTGGATTACCAAAATGATTATATTTGCTGATGGAAAATTCTATCAAGAGAAATGAAATGAAATAGCAGATTGAGACCAGGTTATTTGAGCAGATAGCATTGTTTGCCTAATCAAACCAAGCCAAAAAGGCTAACCATAATTTCCTTTGTTCAGATATCCCTATCTTGAGAAAAATAACATAATCTTATGCTCAGAGTTTAAGACCGATTAGACTATGTAAACAGTGTGGTACTGGTAGCATTCCCATTGCTAGTCATTGCATTAGCAGAAACTCCACATTTGTCTTTGTGTATTTTCTGCAAAGAATGCTGGGAAATTTATGCAGTCGTGTTTAGGTCTGGGAATTTAATAATTCCCTTGAAGTCAACCCCAGTAGTGACACTAGATATCAACTATAGTATTCATTATATTTGTTTAGTGTGTTGTTTCTTTGTGCATTGTCTGGTGAATTATTATTTCCCTCCTTTATGTACATTGCTTATATTCTGTCCCACAGGATTATTCAAGAATAATTAATGGCCCCTGTGTAAAGGAAGTGATAGCCTCTGTAGTTTATCATTGGAGAACATCAGTTAGTTTGTTCTACAAAATCTACATGAAAATATTTTGCATTTCAGCTTAAGATTAAAGTAAGATACAAATATATATGCTATTCCATTAACTAGTTTGTCTGGATAATTGTATCACTTAAATATAAAGTTTTAATAATTGCTAAATATGACATTCGGTAAGGTGCATGGATTTCAATCACTTTATTAAAATTACTTTGTTTCTTTTCTTCTGAGTTGAGAAGATCCTATGAAATCCGTGACTTCTAGGTGAAAGCACATGTCTACTTTAGGAGAAAAGGATGGTTTGGTTTAATGGATATATTTGGAGACAGATATAAAAAGCTGATCAGGGAATGACATTTTCCATTTAGTAGATTGATTTTTTTGTTTTTAAATTTTTTGCTATATTTTTGATATAGATAATGATAATATTCATCATAGGGAATTCATACATATACATGATATATCTTGATTCTCTATTTTTCCCATTCTGCTCCCCTCCCTTGAACTCCTCTTCCCCTCCTTATTTACAAAAGCCTCATTTTCATTTTTTCCTTCTATTCTCTTCTTTTTCCTGTCCAGTCCCTCCTTTTCCCCTCTCCCCTTCCCATTCCCCTTATCTTTTGAACATTTTCTTCTCATTACCCAGTACCTGATATATATTTTGGTCCTTATTTACACTTTTGGTTTCTCATACCAAAGAAACAGTGTGTTATTTAAACATGTGTGTCCGATTAATTTCACTTAAGTGTATCGTTTCAGTGTGCATCCATTTAGATAGAAATGTCTCAAGCCTACCCTTCTTTATGGCATAGTACTACTCCATTGGATAAACTACCTGCATCTTTATCCATTTATCGGTGGATGGGCATTTGGGCTGTTTCCAAACTTTAGGTATTACAAACTGTGCCACTGTGTACATCAGTGTGTATATATAATTGTGGTATGATGCTTTCAATTATTTCTGGAAGATACCAATAAAATAGCAGGAGAGTAGCTGGGTAGAATGCAAAACTAAACCTAGTTTTAGTTTTCTGAGGAATCTCCACACAGATTTACACAGGGGTTGCACCAAGCTGTAATCTTATCAACAGTGGAGGGTTCCTTTTTCCCCAGCGGGTTCCTTTCTCGCCAGCATCTGTTACTGGTCGAATTCTTTTTTGTTGTTGTTGTTGTTGTTATTTTTTTCCAGTACTGGGAATTGAACTCACGATCTCGTGCTTGCCAGGCAGGCGATTTGCCGCTGAGCTAAATTTCCCAGCCCCTTCGAATTCTTGACAATAGCCATTCCTTCTGGAGTGAGATGGAATCTCGGCATTGTTTTAATTTGCATCTCTTGAATGACCAGTGATGTTAAAAATTTTTTAATATATTTATATGCTCTTTGTACTTCTAAATCTGAGAAGTGTCTGTTCATTTCAGATGCTCCCAAAATGTTCATTTTTTGATGGGTCTTTAAATTTGGGGGTGTGTGCTTTTTTTAGTTTTTCATGTATTCTAGATACTAGTCCTTGGAGAAACAGTTGGCAATACTTTTCCCCTTCTGTGGGTTGTTTTTCCACTCTGTTGGTGGTTTCTTTGGCTGTGCAGTAACTTTTTAATAAGATGAGATTCCAGTTGTTGATTGTTTGTGATAGCTCCTGTGCATTTGAGGTTTTGTTTATAAAGTCTTTGCCTACATCAGTTGTCTTCAAGAGTTTTTATTCTATCTTCCAGCAGATTGAGAGTTGCTGTCTTAATATTCAGATCTTTTACCCATTTTGGTGTTAGTTTTGTACGTGGTGAAAGATAAGGGTCTAGTTTTAATCTTTTGCACTTGTGAAGCCAGCTGAAGTCCATTAGAAGTTTGTATTTAATCAATTGTCCTAAACTAATGATGTCATAAAATCATAATGATTAGCTACTAACATTAACAAATTGTAAAATATTATGCTTGATCTTCTGTTTGTGAGATTCATCTCCTAACTATGTGAAGATCAATTGTATTATGGAAGGACAGAGGCCAAGAGATCTGGTGGGAAGGAATATGGTAAATATGAAACATTATAGGACTCAGTTACTGACTAAATGCAGATGTAGATACGATAACAGGAGTGGCTATGGTGGAATATCTACTTGAGCGGCTTGAAGACCCACCTGCAGGATGGGTGTGTGTCTGAGTGGGTTGCAGAGGCATGGCCTTCAGCCCTTCCTCTCTGGCACCATTCCCCTGCTGTGGTTCCCATCCACTAAGACCTGAGCAACATTGCTCCACTCTTCCTTTCTGCTATTGAGTTTCTGCCTTGGAGCAGCCAGCCATGGACTGAATCTTCTTAAAGCAGAGCTAAATTAACCTGTCCTTCTTTAAGTAGTAGGTGTTGAGTACTGCATCCAGCAATGGAAAAACAAATATAATAAGTTAGGAAGGTCTGGAGAAATACATGCATGCTCGTGTGTTGGGGGAATATAATTGATTGTTTGGGTATTTTACAAATTATACCAGGGACTCCTGTGGTCCATATTGCCAGAATTACCAGTATCTCCCTTGACAATTAGCAGAAAGCCAATAGTTTTGTCATAATATAGAACTACTGCATAGTCTACTAGATGCCACACAGTACTCGAAGTGCTGGGATATTAAGCAGTTAACAACACAGACAGCAATAAATAAAGATCTCTTCCCATTGCAGTTTAGTGGGGCTAAGGGTATGCTGAAACAGCAAAGGACTCTGAAACGAAGTAGCAAGTGAAATAAGGAAGAAACCCTGAAAGATATTAAGCTGCAAGAGAAACAAAGGAATTGGCTAAAGGAATTAATGACTGGGCCAAATGCTGCTGGTGAATCAGGATGAGGAGACAGGGTTTTTAGCACTGGAGAGTGTAGTTGTAAAACCTTTCGTGAGAGAGAGGTTGTGATGGAGTGGTGTGATGGATCAAGAGTAGGGGGGCAGAAGAGTGGGAATGACTTTAGACAACTATATTTCTTTAAGAGGCATTTGTTGTAAAGGACAGTAGAGATTTAGCAGGAAAGAGGAGTCACGGGTTATATGTTTTTAAATGAATGGGATTGCAGGATATTTGTATTTTGATGGAAAATTCACTAAAGAAGGAAAAAATGTTGATGAAGTAAGTAGACGAAAGAATTTCTAGGGGTTATGTCTTAAAGCAAATGAGAAGCACTGCCACCTGGCTTCCAAGTTGGTGTTAGAAGATGGATGCTTCATTCTGTAAGACAAGGGGGAGCTGTGTCTTTGGGTCTGAATATTCTCACTGGTTAGGGCAATGAATGGCTGTCCCACTAATTAAACTAATAAAGTCTGGAGAAAAGTTTTCTGTGAAAGACTATAATTAATAGTTTTGTAGATTTGATCTTGGAAATGTGTGAAAATTTTTTCTTAATATTTTACTACAGTTTAAACCCAGGAAAATAAGAATCAACAAAATTAGTTTAGAATAAGAAAGTTTTTGTATAAAATCAATCAACATCTTACTTTATAATGGACTTTACACTTTTTAGAATAAGTTAATGTTACAATGCAATATGTTCCTCAGACAAATATTTGCAATATTAGAAGGTACAGGAGGCTTTAGTTTTTATACAGGGTACTGATTTCTCTATTATGTAAATTCTAAGACAAAAATTTCAGTATGACTACTGTCCATAATTTGGATGAGATCGGGTGCATTCAGAGTGGTATGGCTATAGATCTGTCCATCATTTGAGAAGTAGTTAAATGTATCATAGTGTATCCCCACTGCAAAATATTATGTAGTTATTAGAAAACAAATTTAATTTACATCTACACTGTACTCATGGGATTTCCAATATGCCTTTGTCAAATGAGAAAAGACAGTTACAGTGTAAGGTTCTTATTGTAATATTCAGGCATATAAAAACAAAGCATGTTCCTTATGTATATTTTAAGATATTGTATTATTACTATGAAAACCACCTAAAAAGATATATATTAGGTTATCAGCATTGTTATATTTTGGGGGTTGAGAATGAAATTGTGATGGATTAAAAGCTTCACTGTTTAGAACTTTTCATTGTTTTACTGTTGATAACAAATACATATTTTTATTTTAATCTGAAAACTATAGCAAAAATAGATCTACAGAATCTTGGAATCACTTAGTATCATTTTTCAGTAATATATTCAATATTAGAACTCAGATCTAGGACTTTATGTACTATTACCTTCTTTGCATCTTCCTACATTTCTGGGGAATTAGAGATCAACTGGTGATTGGGATGGAGGCAATAAATATTTGTTTTAATTATTCTATGAAAGTTAATTCAGATGAGTAAAATGCGTAGAGAATTCTATCTCCTTCTCCTGAGTGGATCTTGCAGTGCATTTGGAAATCTTTCATGCCGGAGACAGCTGCTTCCTCTGAAATGTTCTACGTGTGAATCTGGGCCCCTTGCCTAACCTCACAGGGCAGGGTTTCTTGGGCCTCAATGTGAAATGAATTAATGTTAAAAATGCCAAATTCATAGCAAAAACATAAAAAAGATATTAGATTCAGGTTGTTTTTATGTTTACTTTATTTCCAGCAGCATTTGTCTTGTTAGTTCTTCTTTCTGTTTCTGTGATACAACATTGTCCATCAGAAATCTTACCCACACCCCTGTCTTCCTCCCCAGATTTTCTCCCTGAGTTTCAGAGAACTTGTTTCACAGGTTCTTTTCACTAGGTCATAGCATTTCAAATATTACTCAGGCTAAACTACCTGCTCTTTCCCATCACTGTCCTCCAGTGTTGGCCATCTCAACGAATAGTGCAGTCATTCATCCGGGTCTTAGCAACTCCTCCTTCTTCACCCTCCATGTTCATTCAGTTAACCATTAGACCATACTGATTTCACTTCCATTTCTTCGGCCACATCTCAAAGCCTCCCCTTCTACCCTCATCCATCCTTTGCCATGTAGTCAGATTAGCCTTGACACTACTTTACTGTAAATTTGTGAATGATTTCTCATTGTTCTTAGGATAATGAAAGTAATACATATCCAAATATTGAGATCATTAAATAAACATGATTGGATATTTGACCTTATTTAAGATGAAAATCTTGTTGCATGTTGGTATGTGTAATTACCAGCTCTTTTTAAAACTTTATTTTGTTCTTTTAAGTTATCTGGATATTTATTTTCATTGTAATTTGCCCTTTTATTTTACATTTGTATATTTTCAAGAATTATTTTTATATGTTGTTGCATAAGTACAAGTTTATGGTTAGAGAGACTATTACTCTAAATAATTGCTTTTGAACAGTAACAGGATATAAATTTCAAAATATGTACCACAAATGAAGTGTCTTATTTCTTGCTGAGAGAGAAACACCCATGCTTTCTGTCAAAGAGCATCATTATGTTCAGCCAGATCTGAATCTTTCTGACAATGGTCCATTTACTCACTATTCTA
This sequence comes from Chinchilla lanigera, assembly GCF_000276665.1. Lineage (NCBI taxonomy): Eukaryota > Metazoa > Chordata > Mammalia > Rodentia > Chinchillidae > Chinchilla > Chinchilla lanigera. Next base: position 4,867,231 of record NW_004955433.1, read on the forward strand.
CTTTTCACACTGGGCTTCCATAACAGAATACCATAAACTGGGAGGCCTAAACAACAACATTTATTTTTCAGACACCTACAGACTATAAATGTGCCAGCAAGGGGCCAGCATTGTCTTGTTTTCTATAAAAGTCTTCTTCCTGACTTGCAGTGGTGGCATCTAGGTGTCTCCCCATAGGACCAAGAGGGCTGGCCTTCTTTTTCTTATGGGGACAGGAATCCTAATCTGTGAGCCCCACTTTCAATACCTAACTATCTCCTAAAGACACCAGTTCCAAGTCCTACAATGGTATGGCTTTGATATATGAATTTTAGGTGAACACAAGCATTTAGTCTGTAGCATGTATGGAAGATACATACATAAAAATGCATATATGTATATATATATATATATATATATATTATATATATGCCTTGAGTACAAATAATGATTCTGCATTACAGAAAAATATTCCCTATTTTCTACCACTAAAAAAGCTTATTTACTTTCATGTTTGCTTAGTAGCCCTTTATGTAGATCATTTATTCAAGCACCTCCTGGTCCTGGCATGAGTTTTCTTGCACAGATGTCATTCTAGACATATATTCCTTAACTAATTTCCATGCCCTCGTGCAGACCTTCAGGGATCTGACCTAAAGTTTTAAGGTAATAAAGGAGCCAAATATAAAATGAAAGCAGAGATGCCAAGTTTCAGCCTGTTTTCATTTACCCTTTAGGCAACTGCAAAGCTAGTCTCTAAGTCTCTGTTTTAGAATTTCTTCCCATCACTCAGATTATTTTTGAGTTTGGGAAGAGATCTTTAGATTCTGTCACATGGTGCATTTGTCTTTTCCAACTTTTTCAGTGACTCAGAAGGTCAAGTTCTGATTGTTCCTTTCCTCATAAACAATGGCAAGTAAAATTGGGGAAAGTACTTCGTGAACGTTCGGCAAAGAAGTTTTGCTTTAAAGCTGTGTTTTACTGTGAATTTCTTTCAGTTTAAAATGTCTCACACACGGTTCTTTGAAACACATGGTCTTTCCACTCTTTAGCTCTCAGGACTTAGCTTTTAACACACCAGTCACCAAACAGGCAGCATCCTTTCCTAAATGTGGTAGTATCTTTGAACCACCAGCTAATGAAATGGAAGATTTTAACTGCCAAACCACAGCAGTGCCTCTAGTGTCTGTAACCTTGCTTTGAGCTGGTGCAAATGCATGTGTTTTGCATCTGTTTCAGAGAGGATAGCCTTGACATTCCTTCATCCCATGTGATATTTGCTAAATAAAAGAAAAAGAACAGAGCAGACATGCTTTGCCCAGATGTGATCTTTAGTCAGCCTGGAAATGCTTTCACGATACCTTGACTGTCAGTGTTGGCCTCCTGTATCCAATTTGAATTGATGAGTGCTACTGACTTATTATCCCAATTTCTAATCAGCTAATTACAATCAACCTACTGTGCAGAACAAGAGCTCTGCAATGTGTTCCAACAAAAGCTGTAGTCTTTGTTTTATGTTTACAAACTCTAAGTTGAATTCGCTGTGTGAGCCACTGTAATTTAAAGTTTGGGGGGGAACCTAAGTAATTTTTCAACTTTTATGAGAAAACAAAGTCATGAGTCTAATATTATCATATTCATGTCTGAAAAGCAATGAACAATGATTCTTATTGGAAGCATTCGCTGTCCTCTTTGAATATTAGATGACAAATAACATGGGAAACCTTAATGTTGATTTCTTTTCACTTTGCATTTCCTCTCTGTCCCATGTCTCCTCCTTTTATTTTACTTTCCAAGCCATAAATCAAATTTAATTGTGCTGATGAGGTGATATAAATGAAGAATGGATTAATAAATGATTCTGTTTTGTAATTCCCCAGTTGGAAATTGACTGTGATTTTGAAGCACATAGGATTTAAAAACAAAAATTTGAACTACTTTTTTTTCAACTCTGGAAAATGTAGATTTCTGTAGTATTGAAAGAAAATCTATAAGAATATAATTTATTGTTCAAGTTTGTTAGCATTTTTCTCAAAATAATATTAATCATGTAGTAAATAAGCTAAAGAGAAATAGACTTCTAACCATGAACCAGTGAATGAATAGTCCTTAATATATAATTCTAAAATCTCTAAAACTGTGTTGTAAAACTACATGTCTACGAATTTGTTACCTTATGCACAAAGGTATATTTATTTTGGGAGTACTGTAATTAACCCATGAAATGTTCTTTTCATCACTGAACATATTGCTGATCTTATAATTTTCTTTGATCAACTGGATTGCTATATATTTGAACTGGTCATATTTAAAAACAAATTCACTTCTTTATATGCTTCTGTGTATAGAATATTGGACTAGGAAAAATTTCCTTCACATTTAAATCTAAGGATTCCAACATTAGAGCATATATCTTTTATAAAAGAGAATAACAAAAAACCAAAATAACAGCAACATACACAAAAACAAAACAAAGCAAAAATAATAAAAATGATACAAGGTTTCAAAATAAAATGATGGGAATCAACAGAGGTTGTTATATTACATATTTTTATCTTCAATGAAGTTGCTCAGGTTGCCAGATATAAGATGCAAGGTTGATCAAACCATTGTAGAGACATACCTTTTATGCAAATGTGCATGTATAGAATTTGTGAATGTTCATTTTTTATGTACATTTGCATATGTATCTAATAGGTAAATAGTATAGGTATAGAGATGGACAGATAGAGATGTTCCTCAAGTATTTTTACTCATAGAGGTAAGCGAACAAGCAGTTTGGAGACTGCCACTCTAAAGCTCTATAGAAGACTGGATCTTTTTTGTCATTTTACTTCTAAAGCCTTGCAGTTTGGTGCATGTTTGAGGAGCCAATAAATATTTATTAAGTCATTAATAGATGACTTCAGCACTCTTATGTAGAGCTCAGTTATATGTCAGTCGAGTCTCAGACACGCCTGTGTGGTGCTTGCTCTTTTCAGTGTAGTCAGCTGAATACCAAGTAACATTTTAATACCAAGCAGTAACATGATAACATAGGTAGATTTAGTATGTTACATTTTCTCTGCATTCTACCTTTATGACAGAGTCCAAATTTATTAAATAATTAGTATATACAAATGCTGTAGATGATTTTTTTTCTCTTAAAACAAAGAAAAAATTTCTCTAGATGTACACTTGGTGATTCCCTGAACGATGAAATGACCTACTTGATTTCAGTACCCACTGACTGATGCCCAGAGAGCGGATGCTCGCACTTGGGGGTTGAGGTGCTTGCTTATTGACCAGGACCTTCTGCTACATGTGGTTGTGTTCTGTGCAAATCAAGAGCCACTTGTGTCTGCTTTCAACTTGGTTTATGTTGGGTGTTCATGTTTCTTTAAATATTAAAATAAATTTAACATTAACTTCATGTAATTGGATTAAATATGTAGACTCAAGAAATACCAGGACAAAAAGACATATTTCTACAAAAGGACCTTAAGTGCTTCAAATACTTTTGGTTAAAATTAGGGATATAATTTTCAATGCTTCAAAAATGTTTGGTTAAAATTAGGGTTATACCAGCTGGAGGACACATGGTAAATTAATTAGGAAGAGATACATAAAACCTAGATGGTATCCACAAACAAATTACTTCTGAAGTATAAGACAATAAGAACAGTGTCGCACTAGAACAAAAGAAATTAGGTCTACTGAGCTTATTCACCTAGAAAGTCTGGTGTAAACTGCATCTTAAAAGATGAGCAGTTTTCCTTTCTTCTTTCTTTCTTTTCTCCTTTCCCCCATCCCAGTTGTTCTTTCCTTTTGAACAGTTTGTTTCCCTTTCATACTATAGTTAACGCCTAATTGTTTGATCAATTTTGCGTGCCTATATCTGGTAATCTGAACAATTACTTTGAAGATAACAATATGCAACATAACAACCATTGTTGATTTCCTATCATCTTGTTTTGAAATTCTGTATCATTTTTATTGCTTTTTTTTTTTTTGTTCTCTTTAAAATGAAAAGATAACCAGTTTCTAGCAAAGATATAGAAGGAACTTTCAGAAAGAAAAAACTGGTGGATTACAGGGCAATGGAAGCAGTGGCAGGTGTAACACAAGAGGCAGAAGCTTTCTGGTGAAGGGGTGAGTGAGGGTGCTGCCTAAGGAAGGAGCTAGAATTTTTTACTAAAGTTGGCTTGTAAAAGGCGCAGATAGTCTGAAGTCTTAAAAGGACAGCAATCTTCAGTTTATGGAACATCTATGAAGATGTATCTTAGTTAGAAGAATGCTGTGAAACAGTGATTAATTCTATCAGCAAGCTTCTTCACAGACCAGGTGACACTTCATTTTTATTTGAAGGACCCATATTCTGAGATTACTTACTGGATTCTCTTTGAAGTAGGAAGAGACAAGAGTCAGAGACACCAATACCGAAGTGGTGCAATAACAACAATTCACGAACTTAATAAAGATAGTTTCCTTTCATCTTCAGATAATTCCTATTGATTTTAAAAGTAAATTATAAATAAGTGGAATTTAAAATGCAAAAGAGATTTTCATTCTTTTCTATTTTATTTGTATCTTTCCCTTATTTTCAGAATTTCCATAATTAAATTAGTATCTTAGAAGCACTTGATGAATTTTAAAACTAATGAAATTTTGGATAAAAAAGTGAATCATTATCCTTACAGAAAATGAAGTGCAAAATTAAATTTCAATTTTAGTGTATAGCTAATGAAAGTGTTTTCTCAAATTGTGCGATTATTCAACGAGCACTACATTTAGATTTATAATTTTTTTTGAAAGATTCAAAATTGTGTGGTTCAGTTTCATGTACTTTTATGAGAAATATCTTCTTTAGCCATTACGGAATTTCCTCCATAAATGATTGGAGGATATGTTCTTTATAAGATGGACTTTCAGCTTTATACATGATTAATTGAGTAAAGGAGTACAATACTATCTTTTTTAAATTGCTATTCTGGCTTTTCATTGAGAGGACAGCAAATAAGCAAAGGATAGTAAATAAGAGGATAGTAAATAAGCAAATATTGACAGAATACTTTCATTAGATTAGAAATATTTTATATTATGTATGATATATGAAATATGAAGACTATTTATATAAAAATAATTTAAAGCAGGTTATAAGTTTAATATTTAGAAAATCTTGCAAAATTCAAATATTCATATATGTATTGAAAGCTATAATTTTGTGTATTAGGTTATTTTTTAGAATGACATTTTTAAATTAACAATTACTTTTTAGATGCATTAATACAGTAAATGTTACTCTTTATTCTATTATACAGAAAGAACTTTATAGGCTATATCTTTTATATTTGCATAAAACTATATGAAGTGTATTTTTTACCCTTTTCCTAAAAAGTTGCATCAATATGTATTTTATTCTTTAGTTCTTTTTAAGAATTTCTTTTTAGCATCTTTTAATATTTTAAATCTTCTTTAAAAAAATATGGTCTTAAAGACTTACAGAGATGTTTTCTCAGAGATGGCAGATTTTATTTAGCCAGCCATCTGTGGTGACATTTATATTGTTTATATTGTTTGTGACAAAACAAGGTGTCAACTACCTGAGACCTAAAAGCTTAGGCCCATCACTGAAAAGCTAAGTACAGAGATATAGGTGGTAAACAATTTAAGGCTTTGATTTGCAGTGTGAAACATCTACCCAATTCTTATGACGCTCTCTACAGAAATTTTCATCTTGGGTAGTATCTTTGTTTTGCGTTTGTTTCTATTCTTTGCAGTTTTCTGGTTAAAAAGCAATCATGTATCTGAGATGAAAGACTTTTTCCATTTTTTGTTAATTGCATATTAATACACTTTGTGAATTTATGTGCTATTTATCCTGTAGGATATAAGTATTTTTTTCCTACTTTCATTTTCTTTAATATTGTACTTACAGAATTTTTAAAATGGAGATATTTATAATTGACATTTTAAATCTAATTATCTTCCTTCTCGAGGCTGCCATTTGTGAACTTACATTGGTAAATGTGAGTCTGTATGTATGTTTGGGGGTGGTAAATGGACACCAGGGAGTTTCCCTCACAGGTAAATTTTGACACGTATCCTCTATACATAGCCCAGTCTCACTGAAGACAAAGCTGATGAGCCTATATGAATGTTCACATGGTTATAAAGAATATATTGCTTCTACAATGAGAAAAAAAAGAACATATTTTGCTCAAAGTCAGGGTATTTGGGTGGTTTTATAATTACAGAAGAGAAAATTTGCAGGGAGATGAAAAGCTCCATTTTTGCTAGAAGATAAAAATCAGTACTATGAATAAATCTCTCCAAGCATTCAGGATGAATTAGGCTGTGATTATCACAACAAAATTTTTATCTGATGAGAACTTGAAGCTAACTACATGGGTGCCAATAAGTGTTTCCCATTAGAAGTGACACTGTACGTTTTAGATGATGAAATATTGTTGTTAATGGATGTCAAACTTTGGTGGTGCCAGAAATATTTCATCAAGTAGATTCTCTGCATGAGGCAAAATTTCACCAAGTTTAAAATTTTATTAACAATATTTTATTAAAATATATATTTCTCTATTTGGCAAGACTATAGAGAAAAGCAAGAAATGAAGAACATAAATTTCAGGGTAGTGGGTACCTCTGGGACAGAGGGAAGTGGGTGTAATCATAGAGGGCAAACTGGGGGCAAGTACAGTACTGGGACTGTTTAAATTGATGATGGTTATACAGGAGGTTTAAAAATATCATTACTTACACTTTGGGTATACATTATACATAAGCTTTGCTTGAATAAGATATTGCTGTATTTTCATAATTAATTGAAACATACACCAAAAAAAATGAGTGCAGTAATGATAAGTGTGTCCCGAATGTACCCTGTGAACCGGGCACTTTACACAAGTCCTGATTTCCCTTCCCAGGTCATTTCCACACCCTGTGTACCTTCTATCCTTCCTGTGCCTTTGCCCTGCTTACATTGCTCTATCTTGTCTGGTAGTCATTTTGCTGTCCAAAAATATTTCCACAGAAATGCTAGAGATAAATTCTCCCCACAGAGCATACAGCTGAGCTCGAGCTTCCAGGCCTGACTCACCTCACCTCCAGTGCAGAGCTGACTGACCTGTGCTTTGTTGCCAGATTTACGCCTTCTATTTTCCAAATGGAGAATCAGTGAGTCAAAGAAGCTCACCTAGGAGGCTTGTTAATAGAAGAGTTAGAACCTCTTTTATCCACTGTCATACTTCAATGGCTTGTAGAGACATTGCCTCCTGGCTTTCTGTCCATTTTAAAATGTGAGACGCTGTTTAACGTCTAACCCCTGTCCTTTCTCAGCTCCATCCTTTCCTGTCTGGCTGCATATGCTCTGCATTGCAAACACATACATAAGTTGAAAGTGTATCCCTTATACGTCTCCCATCTTCGTCACCTTCTCCTCGTGAGACACAATATCTGAACTCGCAATGTAAAGGAGGAAAAGTTTGTTTTGGCTCAGGGTTACAGCCCCAGGTCAGCTGGCTCCAAAGCAAGAAGGGCATGGTTGAACGGTCTGATGAGAGAAGCTGCTCTTGTTATGGTGATCAGGAAGCAGAGAGAGAGAAGGAACGAGCCAGGAGGAGGATACCCTCTTCCAGGCCAAGTCCCCTGGGACCCGCCTTTTCCACCCAGGCCCCACCTGTCCACAGCACATTTAGCTCTGAGTACCATGGATGAGTATGGTCCGCTCACCATCCAGTCACCCTCCAATAGCCCTGCCTCTCGGCACATGGATTTGAAGCAATATTCCAAATTTAAACCTCCCAATCCTGTCTGAAGCTGTGATGAAGACCTGCAGGAGGCGCCCTGGAGTCAGCCCCTACACACGCCTCTGTTTGAGCACTGATACCTTTGCCATCTCTTTCCTGTTTCCATTCTTCTTTCTGCTGTAATTTAGGGGTTCATGTTGATTCAGTTAGGATATCTATGTAGGAAACACTAACAAATGCCTCCTTATTGGTCTATGATATTATTTACTCAGATTTGTTCTTTACTCTGTCATCTGTTGATGCCAACCTCCTGCTCTACAGTCACCACATCTCTTCATTGTGCTCAGGAAGAGTCTCCAAAGAACATACCCCAGGAGGTGGGCAAGAGGAACAAGTAGTGTGTGAACAAAATACTAGTGCTTCTACTTATGTTAGTTTGCATACAATGCTTTATGTAATACAAAAATGGGTATTTGTGATAGAATCAAGAACAATTTATTTTTATTTCAAACTGACTTTGAAACATATGGTACATTGTACAAAGACATTCACTAAAATTTCCTGCAATCTATCACTTAAAATATTAAACTCTAATATTGAACAAAGTTTCATGGTCTATGACATTATTTTTATTAAATTAGACAGCACTGTAATATTTTTTCCTTGCTGGACATTTTATGAGATTTTAGTAAAATTTAATAAAACTATTTACACCAAGTCTTGGTCATATCTGTTAACATATCTGTAATGTGAGTTTATGTATCTATGGGTATTAATTTCATGATAATTAATGAGAATTTTATTTTTAAAGAGTGTAATGAGCAGGGACTTATCCATTTGGTTGATTTTATTTCAGATGCTCACTCTTTGTACTTACATGTCTGAGTCCTACATTTTGCTTCAAATTATAGTTAATTTGATTAAAAAGCTTTGTGACATCGGAGGGTTAGGGGTTGGGGTAAAACTCCTGTAAAACCTATGTTCAGTTCTTTATTGTGAGTTTAGAGTAAAGAAAGGCATAGGAGTTTCATGTGACACATACTCAGGTGGTGTTTATTGTTCTGTGTGGATTGCTTGTGAGATTCGTGCAAACCCTCTGGGCTTCAATGTCTAGAGCATTTTCTCAGGTCTCCTTAAAGTCTGCACTAATTAATGTGTTTATGGTTACTGGGCTGTCTTCCTTCTTTAGATTTTAGGCAACTCTGTTTCAGCTTTGATTAATCTATTGTGAAATTTACTGAAGTGAACAAATGATTATTAAAAATGGGATGTCAGTTGAAAATTAAAATTGACCACAACCACAAGCGTATCCCAAAACACAACTCCTATATTGCACCATTTTTTAAATTTATGCAATTCTTTCTTTGTTGTTCTAAATTAGTTTTTAAAGAAAATAGATATTTCCTTGTAGTTCAATAAAAAGTATTCTAAATCTTTAACTGCCTAGTCCTTTTAGTCAGATGTCTCAAAAGGAAATATATTTCTGAGAGATGCTGAAGGTGAATTTTAGAGTGAAAATAATTAATTTATCACCCTTTAAAAATAATGCCATAAGAATTTGTATGTTATGCAGAATTAATGAAAATAAGAAGTTTCAGTGAAACTGATTTTCTATAATAGATGTTATCCATTCAGTTATGGGTGATTTGTTGGTTATGTATTTGTCATTTTCACTAACCTAACTTTTTGTTAAGTGGTCTCTCTAAAGTAAAGGATAACATACAAAGAATTATTATGAAGTAAAAGAAAAATACTAGACTAAACTATCTACCATTGACCACCAATATAATGTTACTGAAATACTGATTATAAAAACAAATATTCTGGACTCTCAACAGGAAATACATTTCCTGTGTATTAACCTTGAGCCTATAAAAGCTAGAAGAATATGGGATGGCCAGAATTGAGATAAGTGGGCCCTGCACCTGTGTTGCTTTCACAAATATTTTTTTTCTTGAAGAGCAAATAAAAAACAATCTCTTATCTTCCAAGGGTATGGAAATATTATTTTCTTTTTAATAATGATTTCAGATAGGTTTCTCATTTCATTTTCTTAAAATGTTTGAAGCAGTGAGTAGAACCTTCAACTGGAGGACACCACAGCTCTTCAGAAGATGAGGAGCAAAAGAAGCTCAACAGTATTCTCAGTGAAGTTAAAACTGTAATTATGGGACTGTGAGCTACTGGAATGGTAAACATAGGTCCCCAAGAGGAAAACTGGAAAGCTGCCAGCTTCATTTTAAAAAATCATTCACATGTGTCGCAAAGCAACTTACACTTCAGCAGCCCCTCCGCGTGCCGGAATGCAGCTCCTCTCTCTGCTGTCTGCTTGGAGAGCTTCTCTTGCTACTTCTGGTGGAAGGTGGAAGTCAGGTGGCTGGAAGTTGCCCTAATGATTTGCTCTCATCCGCTGGTAATGAGCAGCTGCACTAAACTGCTCAAGATCACTGTGCACATACAAAGACAATGCTAAACCCAGAGCAAAAGAAGACGATGTAATTTCTTTGCATGGCTGTGTCAATATTTAGATTGAACATTTTTAAGATTTTAAAAGGTTGATATAGAACAAGTTACTGTTGCAGCTTAATACTGCGACATAATATTGCTGGTATGGATCCTCTGAGATGTATTTCAGTTATTTCCTTTACACACTGGAAAGTCCTAAGAAACACTGATGAAAGCTAGAGACATTTGTTTTCATTTTAAAATTCTTTAAAAAATTCTTCTTAGTCTATGATGGTTACCCCTCCAAATAATGAATCCTGCTTTTGGATGTTGAAGGTAGTTGTTTGTCCTCATCAAAGCCATGTGAATTAATGTGCTTTCTACATTATCGTTATTATTAGGATAGTGCTAAAACTTTATAACTTTTCATTAGCTTTTCTCAATTATTTTGTGTTTCGGTAGTTTTCTCTTTTCTATATTTGAAGTTTCTTCTTCACAAATCTGCTCTTTTCTGTACTAAAGAAAACTGACACTCCCCACAACCTTCATCTTATTTTCTTGTTTTATTTTATTTTATATTATTTGAAGACCTGTATTCTGGCCTTCATCATTCATCAAGCCACCTGTGTAAAAATGTTTCTTCATTTCTGTCCAAGAAGCAGCAGCGCACTGAGGCCTACAAGGAAACACACACCAGCAGTAGAAGACTTGAGGAGAAAAGTTATCAGATGAGCGCTGCACTTTTTTCCAGGTTAAGTAAAGGTAGAACAGGAAGAGTATGTATCTGTGCAAGGATGTTTTGCTTCTAAGCTGAGGCCAGCCCAGGGGAGTATGAGCTGAACTGTGCATGTAATGGCAACTCAACAATTAATCCAAAATACTTTCCAGAAAAGCAGATTGATTCTCAGCTCCTATTGCACCTTTCCACTGGAGGAAATGAGCAGCTGCACGCCAGCAGGCATCCTTCACAAGGGTCCCACAGTTCCTGCTGGTGCTAAGCCTACTGGCTCTCCTCCCCACAGCTGTCGGTCTAAAGCCAGGAGGCTCTACCCCTTGTTCTTGCTTTTTATTCATAAAAATCTATCCATCCAAACCTGTTTTTACTTTCTACTCCTTCCTTCCTTCCTTCCTTCCTTCCTAAATGTGGCTTCTACTTTAGGGTTAATGCAGTAGGTATTTGTTGTTTTGATATGCCTAGGAATTTCTGTTATAAGGTGGAGAAATACAAAAGAAGAAATCTATGATATCTTGTCTGGAACCAGTTGTCAACTTCCATTTTTAACATTCGGCTATGATGGTTCCTGAGACATTGTATTTCAGGGGCATTTCTTTAACATCTGGGACTATTCCAAAATTAATTTCATTATCTTTTGCTATTAAATCTCCAATGTAGATGTTTCCCCCAAAGATCTGTTTTAGTGCCTCTTCACTTCCCTTTATTACCTATAGTCTCTTGATAGCAAAAGTCAACCTCTGGACCAAGTCTTCATTTCCTTTTACATGAGCCCTAAGTCAGTACTTTTAGGCCAGATCTCAGAGCTTTGTTTTTGTATTTTCCTCCATGCATCATCTCCTTCGTGACTGGTGACATCATCACATTTGATTATTCTATAAGGGAGAAAATATATTGAAAATAACAACACTCATTTATTTTCTGCCTGTCTGAGTGTGTGGGACACCCTGCTTGTCTGTTTGACAAAGACGGTTCCTTTGAAGATGAGGAAAAAACAAAGAAGGAAATAGTAATATTTTGATCTTCCATATGAGGCTTTTATAGTAAAATCCTGAAAGTCAGGTTTGAGGAGGAAGAATTTTCGAAATCTCTTCAACTTCATTTAGCATAATGAAGGTTCACTGCTAGAAAACCTAGCTGTGTGTTTTCTCCTGTGATGCATTGATCTGGTATTCCTACTCATTCAAGGAGTGAAATTAAGGAAGAAATTTATTTTATTTGAGATGTGAAAGAGCAGGCTGTACCTCTGGCTGCAGAGAATTGTGGAAGTGGAGTGCAAAGGGGCAAGCGGGTGGAGGCCTCAGGATAAGTGCTCAGGCCAGTGCTCAGAAGGGCGTGAGGTAGGTTGGAATCATCCTATCAGGTAAATAGAGGGCAAGGGAAGAAGCCCTTTACCTTACTCTCAAATGATATTGTTCTGATACAATCCCTGCAACAACCCAAGGGTGGAGAAAGCAGAAGAAATATGGTCTTGGCCCTGATTAGTAAGAGGATCCCAGACGTCAATTTCCTGGCTTCACTCACTCTCCTATTGTGGGATCTACACAGAGGGTGGGTTAGGGAACAACAGGGAAGTTGTGCTGAATTCTGAAACCAAGAATATTAATTGGGCTGTAGTCTAGGAGGGTGTTAAGACCCCTATGATGTTACTCTACAACAGACAAACAGAACTAACTGCCTTTGTTATTTACACCTAAACTGTCCTTTCCATAGGCCATGCTTTTGCTGGGTAATTGTCCTCTCGTACAGTACCCTAGCCTAAACCCTGCAAACAAGACTTCGCTATTCTTAGGCAACTCAAATTCTACCTGCTCTATGCAGAGTTATGCAGCCTTCCTAGAAATAACTTATCTCTCCTCTTAACTATAATCATATTCTGGTATTTTTTGTGTATTTTATGTGTATTACTTCTCTCATTATTTATATTTTATCTTATTTTATAGCTTAAACACATACACTTACGTGAGGGTTTTTATTGTTCTGTTACAGTATTTTTAATTTTATTTTAAGACAGTTGATATTTTTTTTTGTACACCATCACTTTTACAATGATGTTTTTAAGTATTTAAATACTTTGCCTAAATGAATGGGTTTGACTAAGGATTACTCAGATATGCATACAATAATAATCAAATTTCGTGTTAATAATGGAAAGATTAGCATAAAATTTGCCATTTTAACCAATTTAAATGTACAGTATAGTGCCACTGTACATTCATGTTGTTTTGTAATTAATACCATCATCCGTCCATTTCATTCATCTTTCTGAACTGAAATTCTATATCCACTGGACAACAATTTCCTATTCCTCAATCATTAGCCACAGTCCCTGAGAGCCATCATGCTAATTTCTGCCTGTATGTGTTCTAGACTCCTTATGCAAGGGAAATTATAAAATATGTGTCCTTTTATGGTCACCTATGTAGAATAATGTCTTCAAAATTTAACCATATTGTACTACTGTATATGTCAGGTTTTTATTCTTTTGAAGGGATGAAGTATATATATAACATATCACATTTGTTTATCTACTGGACAAATATCTGAATTCCTGCTTTCCATTCTTTTGGGTGTATACCCACAGGTAGAACTATTGCATCATATGATAAGTGTGTGTTTGATTTTTTGAGTAATTGCCGTACTATTTTTCACAGTGACTATACTACTTTACATTTTCACAAATAATACACAGGGTTCTAGAGTCTCCATATCCTCACAAACACTTGTTAATTTATGTTCTTTGTTTTGTTTTGTTTGGGAGGTAGCTGTGTTTTGATAGTAGCTATCGTATCCAAAGTGAAGTATGGAGTGGTATGAAGTGGCCACAGTTTGTGGTTTTGACTTATATTTTCTTAATGACTGGTGATGTTCAGTATCTTTTCATGTCCTTCCTGACCCTTTCTGTTTCTACTTTGTGGAAATGTCCACTCAAGCCCTTGTCCATATTTTCACTGGGGTGTTTGGTTTTGATATTGTTGTTGAGTTGCAGGAATTTGTTGATGTAGTCTGGATATTAATCCTTTATCACAGCCAGATATGAGGATGCATGCCTGTAATCCCAAGACCCTGGGAAGCTAAGGCAGGAGGATCAGAAGTTCAAACTCAGCTTATACAATTTAGCAGTTTAGCAAATTAGGCAGACACTGTGTCAAAGAAGAAAAGAAAAGGAGTGGAGAATGTAGCACAATGTGCAGGTCCTAGGTTCAGTCTCTATTACAGCAACAAATATCCTTTATCAGAGATGTGATTTGCAAATATTTTTCTCATTCCATTCTCTCCTTTGATGCACAAAGATTTCAAATTTTTATGAAGCTCAGTTCTGTTTTGTTGCTTATGCTTTTGGTATCATGTGTAAGAAATCATCACTAAATCCCAAAACCTTGAGTCTTTTTTCTTGTATTTTCTTCTAAGAGTATTATAAATTTAGGTCTTATGTTTAGCTCATTTATATGGCATAAGGTAAGGATCTAAGTTTATTTTTTCTAGTTGATATCAGTTTTCCCAATATTATTTATTGAAAAGACTGTCGTTTATTAGGCTGAATAGTCTGGGCACCTTTGTCAAAAATCATCTGACCAAATGAGTGAGAGTTTGCATCTGGGATTGCACTGATCTAGATTTCCATCTTTATTCAGGTACCATCATGTTTTAATGAATGTAACTCTGCAGTACATTTTGAAATCTGGAGGGGTGAGAACTGTCATTTTTCTCTTTTTTTGACTAGAATCCCTTGAAGTCCGTAGGAATTTTAGTTATCACAGTTTTGTTGTCCTCTTGTTCAGCCGCACCAAGGGACTTAAGCAAAAAAGCAATTAGCACTTTAAACCTCTGTAGCAGGAATATCGTACATTTTAACAAATATCAATTGTACCTAAACTTTTACAATATGGTATTTTATTGTGCAATTAAAACAATCTTAGAAGTAGTTAAGTTAGGAAATTTTCATTCTAACCTCTAACTTGCTGCGTCATTAGAAATCTGTTTAATCATTCTGAGTCTCAGTATCTTCACTTTTTTTTTTCTTTTTTGGGTACCTGGAATCAAAGTGAGGACCTCACACTTGCCAGGCAGTGAGCTATATCACCACTGAGCTATATCACCACTCCTTCAATTTCCTCATTCTTCTACTGAGGGTGTTGAAATAGAATACTGTATCTCCGTATATGTCCCAACTGTAATACAGTCTCCAGCAATTCCATGTAATAGTTTTTAAATCCCTTTCCCTGCCCAGCCGTAGCAAAGGCCATAATTTTGAATTTGACCGCCCTCTCCTTTGAATGTGTATGTATCCCTGCTGCTGTCCAAGGAAATCTCACTTGTAGATTCTGTACCTGAACATGATTGTCAGCATCCCATCCATCTGGAGATTGGTGAGGAACAACTTTAAAGAAGGGTGAAGGACAAGTTGAATGCAGATGTGCAGGGGAGAAAGAATAAGTCAGGTAACAAGGAAAATCACTGTGTGGGATTTACAAGAATAATTGCGAGGCAGATGAAGGGAAGGACGTGGAGAGCCTCAAGGCGTGGACCATCTAGGATCGGAATCCTGGAAACCTGAGCAGCCAAGGACGTTTTCAATGTAGGCATCAGGGTCAGAGCTAGGGATATGCATTATTTTAGTTGCCCCAGGCTATAGATATTTAGAGAAAAAGAGACAAATAGAAATAATTTTAAAGTATCAAAAGGAAGAGAGAAGCCAGAAAAGAGGATGAAATTCAAGAGTCTGCAGTGTGGCACAGGATTAACCAAGGGCATTTGACGAGATGGCAAATGTGTAAAGTGCACAATGCAGTCCCACCCAGTGACTATCAAATATTCAGTCAAGTCCCCAAAATCTAGTGCTTTGTGTTAGAAACACTGGATGCACAGAAACTGAAGAAGGGCTGCTTTCTGTGCCTGCGTCCATGTAGCAGAAGGAGGAGGCGGCCCTTGACAATGTGAAGACCCGGAGAGTGAGGCCTCAGAAAGGCCAACAAACTTAGGAGCAGGCCTCAGAGGTCGTCACATCAGGATGCAGTGGAAAATGTGGATACAGGTTTACATCAGGATGCATATAAAGGTGAAAAAAATAAATTGGCTTCCTGAATGGGCAGAAATACAGAATACAGAAAATACAGAAGAGATTAATTTTTTCCATTAGATTCCTACAACTTTGTTTTGTGGGATCTGCCTTCCTTTTCTCTAGTTACTAACTTCTTCACCCCTAAGAACAGTCCTAATGGTAACACATACAACTTTAAAGGAACGGATGCCGACATTTTAAAGAAAAAGATAGATCAAAACTCCTTTTTCCAAACCCAAAGTCAGAATTTAATCACTGTACATCAGAGTAAAAATTTGATGTATAATGAAATGGACTTTTAAAAATCTGTTTCTTTGTCTTAGTAAAAGAGAGGAAAGGTGAAAGGAAAGAGGAGAACAATTTTACGTGATTACTGATGCTGTATTCGTCATCAGTTTCAAACAATTCATTTGAGTATGGATGATGTCCACGAGATAGTCTCCTCATGGTATGTGCCACTGTGCTAATGGCAAACCCACTTTACAGTGTCCTAATACAGGAGATGCGATCTTTGGTTAAGCTCTTTGCCACTTGATTCAGCTTCTTTCCTAGCTGTAAAAAATACCAGATAAAGGTAATAACCACAAACTACATATAATTATTTGCCACTGTACAAGTGATAAGCATTTTAACTTTCCATTTGTAGGTTTGGAATTGTACCTTCTACTTCAATACTTAAGATGTATAACGCACTTAAGAATAGCGACTGACACATGTTATGTTGGGTTCCCTTTGTGCCAATGAGCTGTCTACTTGAAGAGCTAAGGGGAAGGGAAAGGCTTCACATCTTTTGCTTGAAGGTTGGTCCTACCAGAATCAGTAACTCTTATCCAGCAAAATGGAATAGTGAAGTTTGCCCAAGTGCTGACCAGAATCTCCCAGGGAGATTCTAAATTTTCATGTGCCATTTCATGTAGCTTCCCACTCCCAGGGAAAAGAGAGAAGGAGAAGCTCTTTTTACTCCAATGAATTTTCCTTAGTGTGTTTCCACAATGAATCTAGAGTTCTCTTAGCTGGGTAGTGAAGGGAAAAAGAGTTTGACAGAAGAAAAAGTTTGTCTATCTGCCAGTAAAGTTTATTTTCTAACATTTCCCTTTAGA
This sequence comes from Chinchilla lanigera, assembly GCF_000276665.1. NCBI lineage: Eukaryota > Metazoa > Chordata > Mammalia > Rodentia > Chinchillidae > Chinchilla > Chinchilla lanigera. Next base: position 4,884,292 of record NW_004955433.1, read on the forward strand.
ATGTGGGGGCATATTTCACCTGTCTCCTTCAGTGTGAAGTCTTTAGCCCAGTTCTGAGACAGAAAATGTAAAATTTTACTTAACATTCTGTTTAGCGAAAAATTCAGAATGGTTATAGAACAAGGATGGTATTTTAATCCTTGAATGGAAACAACTACTCAATTAATTGTTTCTTTTGTACAATTCAGGGTGATTCCTGTAGTTTTTATTTTTCATTGTAAAGTTGTAAATTTTCTTAGTAGAATGAGAAAATTCTTACTTTTCTTTAATATTACACTTTTGAAATTTTGCCTTAGGGGTGGGCTGGGATATTATTGGAAGGCAGGAAAGGACGGGAATGAAACTTCCTTCCTAGACATTTTCCCACAATATTCATACAGCCATTTGAGAAAATTTTAAAAGATGGTCTAATTATTTTAAAATGGACTTTAAAAATTTTTAATATTTCATTAAATTTATTTCAGTGGATACATGAAAATAAAAATTTAAAAGACTAATGAGTTAAAATGATATTTCAATACATGTGTATATTATGTAACCTTTAAGTTAGATGAGGTATAACTGTCTCTCTGTAACATATCGATTTCATTTCCTTTGGATATATACCCAGTAGTGGGATTGCTTGATCCTAGGTGGAAGTTCTCATTTTAATTTTTTGAGTAACCTTGAAACTATTTGACATAATTGCTGTCATAATCACACTCTAATCAACAGTGTGTCAAGTCTTCCTTTCCACATTCTCACCTGCACTTGTCTTTTGTCTTTTAGATTAGTTATATCTTATTGTGGTTTGGTTTCCATTTCTTTGAGGACTAGTGGTACTGAGCATTTTTTGATGTACTTTTTGCCCATTTGTATGTCTTCTTTGAGAAACTTTTAGATTTATTGCCTCTGTTTTCATAGAGTTATTTTTATGTGACTGAATTTTTGGAGTTTCTCACATATGCTGGATATCATCCCCTTAACAGATGTACAGTTTGCAAATATTTTCTCCTGTTCTGTAGGTTGTCTCCATACTTTTATGATTGTTCCCTTGATGTGCAAAGGATAATTAATTGATGCAATTCCACTAGTCAGATTTTGCTTTTGTTTTCTATATTCTTGGGGTCTTATGAAAAATGCTTGAACACCAATCCCCTGAATTATGTCCCATACGCTTTCTTCTAGTACTTTCACAATTTCAGGTGTTACATTTAAGTCTCATCTATTTTGTGTTGATTTTTGTAACTTGTGAGAAATATGGGTCTATTTTCACTTTTTTGCACATGAATATCTGATTTTCCTAACATACTTATTGGAAAGACAGTCTTTTCTACTGTATATGTTCTTAGGAGCTAGAAATAAATGGATTTATTTTTACAGTCTCTATTCTTTTCTCTGTTCTGTTCCACTGTTCTTTGTGTCTGTATTTCTGCCAGTACCATGATGCTTTGATTATTCCATCCTTTTAGATAGAAATCAGGTATTGTAATTTCTTCTCCTTTATTATGTTTGCTCAAAATAAATTTGGCTACATGGAGGTTTTTTTGGTTCCATGTAAGTTTTACGGTGATTTTTCTAGTTCTCTTGAAGTCTATCATTGGTATTTCAATAAAGATTGCATTAAATCTGTTGATTGCTTTAAGGAGTCTGGACATTTACTCTTCAATTTCTTCCATAAATGTTCTATAGTATTTATTGTAGAGATCTTTCAACGCTTTGGTTAAATTTATTTTTAAATATTTTGTAACTATTGTAGGTGGATTGCTTTATTAATAATTCACTACTGCAGATAGCAAAACCAGTGACTTTTTGTATATTAACTTTATGTACTGCAACTTTGATGAATTTAGTTCTAATAATTTTTCTGATGTTTTCCATGCATAATATCATGTTATATTCAAATAGTAATAATTTGACTTTTTTCCAATTTGAATGTCCTTAATCTCTGTCTCTTGCCTGATTACTTTGGCTAGTACTTCTAGCACTGTGTTGAGTAAAGTCTGTGAATGTGGACATCTTATTCTAGTGTCAGATTTTAAAAAGAAAGCTTTCAGATTTACCTCATTCAGTATTATGCTAACTGTTGGCTTATTGTAAATGACCTTTCATATGTTGAAGTATTTTTCTCCTACACTTAACCTATTCAGAGCTGGGTGTAGTGGTGCATGCCTGTAATCCCAGCATTTGGGCAACTGAGGCAGGAGGGTCGCTGGACGTTTGAGGCCAGCCTGGGCTATACAGTGAATTTAAGGCCAACTTGAACTACATAGTGAGATCTTGTTTCAAAAAACAAAAACACAAAACACAAACTTAATCTCTTCAGTATTTTCATCAAAAATGGATATGGATTGAATCAAATGCCTTTTCTGTAACTACTGAAATGATTTGGTTTGTGTTCTTCATTGTGCTGACTCGGCATATCATGTTTGTTGATATGTTTGTGTTGAATCATCCTTGCATTTCTAGAATGAGTCCTACATGATCATGGTGGATAATCTTTCATAATTTGCTAGTGTGAAAGATTCAGAAACAGATATTTTTATTTTAATCTAAATCCAAGCACTTTAAAAATCTATATGTTTTTTGACTGAAAATGGTAGTTGTTAAAGTTGTTAATATTCTACATTACTCCAAATAGATGAAGGATAATTTGGGATATTATGTAATATCTGTTAAGTAGGCTTACTCTCTTCAGATTCTTGATTTTCTTCTTGCCCAACTATGAAGAAAATTATAGAAAGTCCATATTATTCCCTTTAAAGTATAGGAATCCCCCAAGTTCTTAAAACACTCTAGTTCCTCAGATATATTTTTATTTTATTTTATCTATTGAAGACCTCAACACAATATTTTGCACAAATAAGTTCTTAATCATAGTAGGTATTATGAGATAATATAAAGATCATCATACTGTAGAACCCACCGATCTTATGTAAATAAACTACTATGAAGTTGAAGCATTGGAATGAATCATTCTCATTGCCTATTTTATGCATAATGAAGGGGTAAGTACATCAAATTGGTATATATAAAAATGTATCCTTTCACTGATTTGTTGTTTCTTTGAGTTTCAAACCAAGACTTTTCATGAAGATACACAAAATATTCCCAAAGGTATTTCCAGTTGTTTCTCAGTTTGAATTGTTTAACTTAGATGATAAACACATACTATTAAATGTAACAAAAACTTTTCTGGCACTTTCTATAAACCAGATTTGTGCTAAGTTGGGTGTCCCTTTTATCCTAATATTTTCCCAACAATCTTATGATCCATCTATAATCTTCCAGAGCACTTCAAAAATTTGTATAAGCTATTTGACTGAAAAAGGTAATTGTTAAAGTCGTTAACATTTTACATTGTTCCAAATACGTGAAGGATAGTTTGGGATATTATGTAATATCTGTTAAGTAAGGTCACTCTCTTCTTACAGATAACAGGGAATGAAGTTACTAGTCTGTGAGTTGATGTAGTGCTGATTGTGAGAAGGGAAGGCTTTGCATGCGGGATACAGTAGAAAAAGAAAGCATGCATTCCATAAATTATTACTTATGCTTGACAACACCAGAAGATACCTCACGTCTCCCGTATATTCTCTTCTACACATGTACACAGATTAATATTTGTGTTCAACGCAGGTTGCTACAGGTCTTCATGCTTCTTAGTAACAGCGTTAATGAGTTCCTTATGTTACTATTTAATTGCTTAAGGATTTTCAGATCTTTTTATAAAGGTAGTTTTGAATAATAGGAATAGTACCTGCTTGGCAACCTGTAACATTATATCATTCTTTACTGTGCATAGTTTTGCATTTCCTACCGTAATTGGATCTGAGGTACAATAAAATTTCTTAGACATTTCTTGAACAAGTTCTAATTACAATGTACTTTATTCATGAGTTGATTAAATAAATGTTTATTTAAATTATTTGTGTATTATCAAGGAATTCTAGTACATGTCCTTTTCTGTATTATAAACCTGTTTTTTGAGTATCAATGAGAACTGTTTGTGAGTGCCAATCTAGTATCTTAATATTTGGCAAGGAAGCCAATTTTTATAACTACTAGAATTTCATAGACGTCACTGTTAGATTTCATCTTCTAAAGTGAAGCACCAGTTATTTCAACATTGTCTTCCATCAGAACTGCTTGCCAGCCTCACTTACTACACTTGTTGGTTTGTGAATCTTTGCCAAATTTGTTCTATCATTTCTGCTCCCTGCTGATTAATCAGCAGTGCACTTTCAGAGATTCATGACCATTATTCCTTCTTTCAGGGTACTTTAAGACTTTTTTGTATGTTTGTTTTTATTTCTGATGTTGACACTGATATGTATTTTTAAAAGTCTTTCTACCATTTACATGTTGAATTACTTAGAATCAGGTTGTTATTACATTAGTTAAAGTAGACATTTTCTGCTCTAACCAAAATACATGTGTTTCCTCGTTTCTTTGCCCGGTGGATAGGTTTGTTCATTACTTACCAGGAATATTTGGTTTTTACATAATTAAAACCTCGTTACACTTGCATTTTTTCTTTTGAGAGTGATTAAATCGACATTTTTCTTTATCTTCTCCACGTTTGATTTACACTGTCTCTAAACTTTGTTTATCTATTAAAATGAAACACTTTAGACCTTTGTGGGTATATGTTGTGTTTGTTCCACTTTAAAGGCTGGCAAATTAAAAACACAGTGATAAAAAATTTATTCAAATAATACAATTCTATGGCTGTATTAAATATTTATATTATATATTTAAGTACACTTAACATTTTAGAAAATTATTTAAAATTTGGATCTAGGTATTGATTTATAAAGACAAGAAGCACAATAATTAATCTTAAAATCAGAATTTAATATTTATACAGTGACATCTACCTTTAAAATTTTCCAGATAAAAGAGACTCTTGCGTGAGCCCTTCACGTTCCCCTAACATTTTTCTGGAGTTTTCATCACTTATTCTAAGCAGCTCTTGTTCACCGAATAAATTTTCAAGCTGTTATTAAATTTGGGTTACTAGATTCACAGGTTTGGTTAGAGGTCTCTGAGGGAAAAAAATCCAGGGCCTCAACATTAGCTACCCAATGCATAATATCTGCTTTCAAAACAATGAGCAGAGAAATATTACTCTGTGCTTGGGAATTGAAATTTTGCCAAGTGCATTGAAGTGTTACATTCATTATGTCATACCACACACATCTGATAAGGGAAGACATAATGCTGTTGGATAGGTTCTAGTATACAAAAACCCTATAGGTCAAGTAAAGAGCTGTTTTTCATTTAATAACTGAACTATGCAGGTGCTAATTTGGTCCATATGCAGGACAATGCAGAAATATGTTACCCGCAGTTGAACAGCATTGTGCATGTGTGGGTTGGTATTAAGTGGAAATTTTTTGATTAATTAAGGTGCATGTGCTCTGGTTAATTTGAGCCCCAGAATTCAATTGACATAACTTTATAAAAAATGAAGCTCACAGAAAGCTGTCATAATGCTGAATTTTTTCCTGTTCCTTCTCTTCACACACCCTGACTTTTTGAAACTCCCCGTGGACCAGTTCATTTGAGAGAAACACATTGGACACTGGGAAAGGCCAAATGAGAAGGGAGGCAGCAACTGACTCTCATTAAATATGCCTGCCATGGGATCTACACCATGTATCTGGCACAAGTAATGTGGAGTGATTCAAGTTCTTAATACTTTTCATCTTCTTGTGGGAACTAAGTTGGAAAAGAGCCCCCAGAGGTAACAGGCAAAAAGTCATTTTCACAATTTAATTGCAAATTTGCACGAACCAACCAAGGATAGCCTGCATGTTGAAGATTAAATAAATCCTTGGCAACTTTGATGAAAATCTTATTTTAAGGCTATTACGGTCAAACCCTAAGAGAACACTTTAGGATTGTTGCCCGATTAGTGAATACACATTTCACAACCTTCTACTCTTACTCATACTTTTCTATTTTTTTCATTACTTCTCTACATTCTTGTACCTTTCTTTTGCGTTCTTTTTAAGGCTGTGTGATCCAATGTTTTTATTTGTGTTACAATTATTATTCCCATTTCTTTAAAAAATTGTGACAAATAATTCACTAGTTCTTTATCATCATACTATTATATGTGAAGAAAACATTTTGTCATCCTACTGGGCAGAGAAATACTGTCCCAGTTCTCACTCTTCTGTGTTTCACTGTTATCAAACAACTGTGAGTTTTATGGTGTAGTAAAATGACCTGGAGGCAACTCCTACTTCCAAGGAGTGAGATCTCGGTAGACTTATAGCACTGATCCTATCTTTTGATACTAACCAGGAGAATGGCCTTTCATGAACCAGGTTTCTACTGTGATATGGAGCATCTGCCTGGAGGAAGGAAAATGGATTAAATCCCTCAGTCTCCAATCTGCAATGCAGTATTTAAAAGACTATTTGCTTGGTATAATTTTTCCTTTGTGTTACACTTCTAATTGAAACTATCTGAGTGAAACTCTTATTATGATTATTCTTATATTACTATAGCTTTTAGGCTGGTCTTAACCACTCTAACACTTCCATAGTCATCAGTCTTATAAATGTCAATGAAATGTACTTTATAGAAGTAGTCCTGCTTAGAAAACACTTTTACATCTACAATAAAACCTGAACCCCCAACTAAACAAAGTCGCCTCACAATCCAGACCAAACCACCAGTCAGCTTTCCTTCTAGTGCTTCTCAGCATGAGTCCTCACTCACGCAAGCTGTTCCCATCACTTATGATACAACTCTGTCAGGTCTCCCATGCACATCCAACTCCATTTCCCTGAAATGAGCTTCTCTCTCTTTTGTGTTTAATAAAACCCCAAACTTCACAGTGTCAAGCCCTAGCACCACCTCCCAGGATCTCCTTAAAGTTATTTATTGTATGCTTAAAAGGGAGTTTGCAAAGGATCTATTTTAATATCCTCATTCTATAAGAAACTTGAAGCCCACAGCTGATGAAATTATTAGCTTATTATTGCAGGAAAAATTCAAAGACACAGTGAGAAAGAACTTAAACTGAAGTAAACACTACTGCTGTAAATTCCTTGATATCAGGGTTTGAGTCATACTCACCACTTAGCAAATTTGTCACAGGTCCTTTGTAAATAATTTGAAGATTTATCTCAAGCAGGTTGACATAATAGAAGTTGGTAGCCATTTTTATTCATCTGAAGTCTACTCAAAATGTAAAGTGTAGCTTCTATCATTAGAAAGTTTGAAACAAAATAACTTGTAAATTTTACTCATCCAGTTTAATAGATCATTGCCCTCATGACTACAATAAAAAGCTAAACTTAGTTATGGAAGAAACCAATGTTTGTTGTTTATATACAAAAATTATTAAAATCTTCTACTTGAAAATTAGAAATATTTGAAAAATTATTATGGGTAAAGTTCCTCCTGACCTTTAAAACTCTGGTGTTAGTGGCTTACCACTTAATCACACATGCAGTACATTCTTTGGAATCTTCTTTGTTTGATCACTGCTGAACAACACACAAAGCTTTGTATTTTTTCACCTGAATAAATAGTGCCCTGCATTTCACCCTTTGAGGTCAATACATATGTCTCACAAGACAGGCATTCTTCAGCTCTTTTCCTGCCAAGTGTAATGAAAAGCAAAAAGCTCTGCATTCATGTCACCTCACTAAGACTCGAAGAGCCTATGTTTTTATCCTTGTTTTGCAGGACCAGCTGCCGGTAATCAGTGGTTTAATATATAGTATTGTTTCCTCAGAATAAATAGTAAATGTCTATATTCTGCTTACAACTTTGATTTCCAGAGTAGTTTTAGATCAGATGCATTATCACCTACTTTAAATATTCGTATTTCATTATCATATATAACAGGTGTGCAGAAGAGTTGCCAGTCTCTGCCTGGTGTTTGTGAAATTAATTATTCTTTGCCAAAATGAAATGGTATTTAATTGATACTTCAGTTCTGATTTATCTATAGTGTTCTTTCAAGTGTTTTAGCTTTCAATAGAAGTCATGATATTTAATTATCTTAAAAGGTCAGTTGTGGGGTAGAAAACTTTCTTGCTGTTCTTAAGACATTTCAGGCTATTTACAACATTAGTTAAGGTGAAATTGTTTGCCGTGGATGTGTCTTGCATTTGAATCTCTAAAAGCTTACTGTGGTTAAATTAAATAGGACAAATACATTATAAATGTAAGAGTCCAAAGGAGATAAACGCTTCATTTGCACAGCTTATGTGAACCTCCACAATTTCAATTTTTGTTAGATTAAAGAGCCAGGTTTTTAGGGCCTCACCTTGTTTCAGTGGTAACCAAATCATTATGGTTTCTGAAAAAACTATACGCACTATTATTTAGAAATGTTCCATGGTAACATTAAAATAAACTAAGCATTTTCACAAACCAAGATGATACAAATGAGCAGATGTGCTAACAATATTCCATATTTGGATACAGAATGTTTTTCATACCAATTTTATACTTCATCATTCATTTAGGAAATGACTTGATCTATTATTAATAGACAGCATGAATTATTTTGGATAATTCTAGAGATTTTATAAAACCTATTCTATTTGATTACTAATCCAAGAGGATACTTAGCATATCTTCCAAGCAAATCCTGGTGATTATGTGTGGATTCTTGGAGTCTTCTCATTTCTTATGACTTTTCCCACTTAGATTCTTCATGTTTATTCCAGGCACAGCTTCATCACTCACCGTTCAGTATGAGGTCCCATTGTGATCGGCAGCGGACACTTTGACTACAAGATGGGACAAAGATCTATTCTATCACATGCTCATTTCTAGAATGAGAATGTAGAGCAAATGAATGTGGTCATCTGTGTAAATAATGTTTACATTATTTACGAACACCTCATCCCCAAGTAATTCTCTCATTATGCATAACTAGAATTTACTATTTCAGAAATCAACCAAAGCAAATTATATAATGCTCTGTTATTTTAGAAGAAACTGAATCTTACGTTTCTTATCTTAAATGCTGCAACACCTATACGAAAACAGACAAACCACTCACATATGTATGATTTTTAAAAATTATTCAATACATTATTCCTTAAATATCCCAATTTCAAATCAATTTCTTGTTCAGAGGCTATATGAGAAGAAAAATTATATTTATGAAGAATATTTTTCCACCACATGAGAAGTAAACACTCTGTTAAAAATGACAGATGAAAATAAGATACTAGATAAGAGACAAGAAAAATGAAAAAACAGCACAAGGTCTGGAAAATCACAGAGTATCTACAAAGTTATCATCTGGCCTTAATGATTCTGCATTTCTCAATAGTCACTGTCTTCTCTGTCCTACCTTGATACTCAGGATGTGGCCAGTGAATAAAGTTGACACTGAGGACTCATTAGTAAAATCAAAAGGTTTCAAAAAAAAAAAAAAAAAATAAAGTCAAAAGGTTTCTTCTTACTATAAAATTTACATTCTTTTTGCAGAAAAGTGAAAAGTAAATATGATAATTTCTTGTGATTAATTAGGAAGAGAATAAAAACAAGACAGGTAGGAAAGAGTGAAGAAAAACTATAAAGGGGAGTAATGGAACCTTTCTCTGAAAAGATGCCCTTTTAGATGAGATCTAAATGAATAAAAAAGCAGTTAAATAGGGGATCAAAGCTTAGAAAGAAAAGTGAGTTCAAAGACCTTGGGGAATGAATGATCTTCATGTGTGTGATGATGCTAAGGAGTGTGCACTGTGCCGGGAATATGTTGAGCAGTGGGAGGTGAAATACAAGATCAAGTGAGGATAAACCGTGTATAACCATTTATGTAGAATTTAGCAATATAGTCCAGTACAGTTGATACATATAAAGGTGTCCTGTTTTATGCAGGTTTGAGACAAGGCAGTTCAATCAAATTATTTCTTAAAGGAGTTATTTCCTGGTTATCAGAAAAATGATCTATTTGATATAACTCAGACTTATAAGTTTCTGGTTCACTGAGGCATTGAAGTGATGAAATTTTTTTATATCATAGTCTTATGATTTGGGGATCATTTCAGAAGCAAATATTTTTGCTACAATCATTGGGTTTTTGTTGTCTTTTTATCCTACTATTTTTCTCATAAAACTTTATTGCTTCACTTTTATAGTCTGTACCAATAGATACAAGAGTCATGAATATCCTCATCTCCAAACACACACACACACACACACACACACACACACACACACACAGAAACAGTAAAGAAAGATGGAAGTGAAAAACAATACTTGTTGGTTTTCTGGAGTTGATATCCTGGCTGTACAGAGTTTTGGCTAAGCTTTGGCTATTTAAAGTGAAATAGTACCACATACAACAAAACGTTTCTTTTTGTGCTAACAGTTAATGGACTAGTAAATCATTTTACTCTTTGAAGGATCTTTATCAAAAAGGAGCAAAACATATACATTTTATTGTTATGTCAAAAAATTAAATGAGATAATTCACTTGCAACAACATAAATGTCCTATAGTAAATATCCCAACTTAGTGTCTGCCACTACTACTTTCTGTTACTTTGGGCTCCTCCGAGGCAAGAATGGTTAGATCTCCAGAACTTGGCCTAAAATGTGTCTAAAAGTTAATGAACGTCTTTGAGTTAATAAAATGCTAGATGAATCAATGAATGTATCTACTAATACATTTGCATTTCTCTTAATAAGTTAAATTAATTTGACTCTCCATTTTCATTTAATCCACAGCATTAAACATTTTAAATACTACCTATATGCTAAGCATTGCTTTGAGTTGGAAAATTATTGCCTTACAGAACTTTACAACATTTATTGTACAATATTCCCAACATAATTTAATTGGAAAAGCAGCAAACAGGTCAAGGGCGTTTGGGAAATTACCAAATGTTTAGTACTTCTGGCATAATTTGAAGTTCTTCAGCTTCCACAAGCTTCTCTGTACCCTCAGAAGATCCCTTAACAGTAATACTCAATTTAGCTGCCTCTTTCCCCTCTATAGTGAGGGCTAAGGGCTTCTCTACCTGATGTACCCCATGATGGAGAATCATTAAATACTCTCACAAATGTGTCTGCATGAACTCTGATCCAAAGTTTTGCATGTGGAAGAAAAGTGACCAGAGTAGGCTCTGTAAGCAGTGTCTGTGCTTGAAGCTTACATTTCTATTCCAAAAGTAAATGAGAACCATTGAAAGCAAGGAATTAACTCACTAGAATTGAATATTAGATTTTTTTGTCAAGACTAACAGATTGAAAGAACTAGAAGCCAAGTGTGTAGCAATCATACAGGTGGAATGATGAGAATTTGAAGAGATCTATTTGATAGATCTATAGGAATTAAAATGAACAGAAGTTGGTGTGAGCCCAGTCAAGGAAATAAAAGAAAATGAGAAGTCCAAGATGGCTCCCATCTTTTGGTTACTGTGCTGAAGACAATATAATGGTGATCAAATATTTACGCTCTAAAAGGAGAAAAATTGGGTTTACTATTTGCCTGTGATCCTGAGCTTGTCACTTTAGCTTGGTTTTCATTAGGTAGTGAAAATAGTAATTGCTAATTACTTTAGTGGCTTTCTTATGAACACTGAAATAATGTTTGTAAATACTTGAAACAATACCTGACTCATAATAGACTTTTTGTAAGTTTAGCTGATGCTATCATGTGTAACTAATAGGACTACACTAATTTTAATACGAGTGAGATGATCGTGGCGCCTCTGATAATAGGCAACAGGAAAGGCAGAGTGTAAAACTAAGGTAGTATTTTAATTTTGGACTTACTGAATCTGAGTTGCAGTCCTATATCCTGGCAATAGTGTGCAGTGTGATGTGCATGTACTCTAACATGGCCCTGAGTAGAAGACAGTGAGTGTGTGAGACTGTCTTTTAAATGAGCTGGTGCATTAAGCACAAGCCAGTGCATAAGAGGATAAATGAAGTGAGAGTGGTGACAGTGTGTTTAGTCTTTCTTGTAAGACATGAAATATAAGGCAAGCAAGTATGACCATGGCCAGAGAGAAGGAGTCTTTTTAAATAAAACTGGGATAGATTTGATATTTAGGCATAATTTTGTACAAAGCCAAAAGAAGGCAAGCCAAGGGAAAAAACAAAACTCATATTGAAAACTAATACATATTAATGAGTTACTAACAGAAAAGCATATCTATTTTGTGTCAGAAACTGCTCTAAGCACATACTTGCATGCTTTTTCTGGAGCTTCAGGACCCAGCAGGATGGTTACTAGGGGGAGAAATCTCTGGGTGTGAGAGCCCAAGCTGTAGATCCTAGCTTTGAATCTTAAGTGTAACCTGGAGCTTAAATTCATACCTTTAAAAAAAGTATCGTTAGTTGGACGTGGTGGGACAAGCCTGTAATCACAGCACTCGGGAGGCTGATGCAGGAGGATTGTTGTGAGTTTGAGACCAGCCTGAGCTACAAAGTGAGCCCAAAGCCAGTCTGAACTGCATAGTGAGACCCTGTCTCAGAAAAAAAAAGAGAAAAGTATTGTTTTGCTTTTTATAGGTGGAAGAAAAAGAATAATAGATTATGATCATAATAAAAGGTGAGAACATAAAAAGTCAAGAACATCAAATAGGTGAGGATGTGGCTTAAAAATCTTTAAGGTGGGTTAGACAGAAAGAATTGAGAGGGTGTAGAACAATTTGTCATAGTTCTACCTTTATGAGAAGAAGTCTGAATTGTGATTTTCAATTGTTCAAGAAATTTAGTTAGCATACTATACTTTTCAAAAATACTTGCATGTGTATATTTTATTGAGACAATACCAAGATAACTTTGGAAAGGAGATTTTGAAAATAATATGTAAGAGTAGTAATTTTATATGTGAACCTATTTACACAGACTGATTTGGTGCAGGAACTGTTGTAAGATTTACTAGCATCTCTATCTTTTTCTCCACAAAAGGCACTGTGGTTCATGAGGAAATTGTAAGCAGAAACTTTCAATGCAGTGCTGGTGGGCTTTAGAATCCTTTGTACTTATCTTTTTCCGCCTTGTTTTTTAGGTATGTGCTGTTTTTCCTGAGGGGGAAGGGATTGCTAATGATTTATACCAGGCTTATAAAACAGAATGTGTGCTTCTACTTTTTATAGGCAAATGAAATAGAATGATTATAAACAATGAACTTGCCAAGGTGATACTACCAATCAGCTTGTTTAAACAAACCCCAAGTGATGTGCCAAATACCTGCCATCTCCTGAAGGAACAGTTTACGTTCTTCCTATGTGGCCAGACTTATTCCCCAGAGATTTGACGCTATGAAGCAGGAATTCAATTTGCACGTGGTTAGGAATGAGGTGAAGTCCGAGACGTGCTGCCAGACTATCTCTCCAAACAGGTGGGAGAATGAGGCGGGGCGGAAAAGCTCCACAGGGGTGCTGAGGAGCTGCAGAAATAGATCCATTTGTATAATATTCTTTCAAAAATATCTCAGCCTTCTTCATTTACTCAAATGACAAATTTAGGAAGTTATTACCTACTTTGTGGTTAATGAAATATAAGATATACTTGCTCCGTAAACTCTTTCTCTGTACTTCCTGAATCCATACTTGGTTTATTTTTCACTTTCTTTGGTTCTGCAAAAAAAAGAGAGACATCTATCACTTAAAGAAACTCATGGCAAGAAAATTTTTCTTGGAAATATTGAAGAAATAAATTATTTCTCTACATTTATATATAGCATTGAGCTGTTTCTTAAGTGAATGGAGACCTATACCTTATAAAATGCTTGAGATGCTGGTGTTGGTGCAGGCTAATGTGTGTGTTTTTAGTGGAGATTAGATCATTCTAAAAAAACTGTTTTTAGGTAAGACTATGCAATGATTTCTATTTATTCTTTTAAGGGTTTTGCTATTTGAGTAAATTCTGGAATTTTTATTGTATTTTTTTCCTGGCTGTCTTACCTCATATCGTGTACAAAGTAAAAGAACATTTACCTGTAAATATTTTCCATTTCATATTTTTTAAAAGCAAGCACATGTGGCCTCAATAGTTTGTTTATATTAAGCATTTCATCCCAGTTAATTGCTAGTGAGTTTTAAAATGCTATATCATGTTAACAAATAGATCTCTTAAAAACTTGAAATTACCCCAGTTAAGTCTGTGTTTCGATTCATAGAGTATTTCTGTGGTAGTGTTGGAAAAGATGACATAGTGGAAGAAAAAATGCTTAACTTTCTGGAAAGATATCATGGAAATAAGCTGCACTAATGCCATCTTTCATAGATCAGCCTTCAACCTTTTATATATTCAGCTGTCTCTTTCCTACTTGAGTCAATTTCACCTTCTATGACCCTGTGTTGACTTAGAGAGACTGAAGGGAAATATCCACCTGGCCCTTGACACAGACATGGCACGTTGGCTTAATAAAGAAGTTTATGAAATTGTGCTTGTTAAATGTTAACCTCAGAGAACATCTATAGTTTTCCTATTCATTACATTGAAATCTTTTTGATCACCAGGATGTCTTTGGACCTGAATCTACTGACTAACTGGTATCTGTAACTAACATTCTATCACCTCAGATAAAATGTCAGTGTCTGAAAGGGCAACAAAAATCTAGCTGGTCTGTGTGTCTCCTTAAAGACAACTAAGTGCTAATATAACTCTTAGAGTATTGAAATGACATTGACAATAAGCATGCAGAGAGTATATGTCTCAGTCAACTTTCTATTGCTGTAACAATATACTCGAGAATGGATGATATATAAAAGAAAGAAATTTATACCTCATGATTCTGGAGGATATCAGCCTAAGAACACAGCGCCAGCATTTGTTGGGTTCCTGTGAGGATATTGCTGTGCCATCAGTTGGTAGGAAAGCAGACAGGCATGTGGGTACACCTAAAAGAGACAGAGACAGGAAGGACCTCTGCTTTAGCACAAACTTCTTTGTGGTATCCAATCCCAGGAGAGCATCATTAATCCCTCTTCCTACCTAATCTCTTAAAGACCTGGTCTCCTAATACTGGCACAATGACAAGGAAATTTCAACATGAGATTTGAATGGGACAAATCATATTCAAATTATAGCAGAATTGTTTTTGTAACCAAGGATAAAAATATCAAGAAATGAAGTTGGGTTTAGCCTAAATTTTAGAAAATTTGAAATATCTATATCTATAGAAGTATTTTGAAATACCAATGTAGATATCTTTGGAATTATGTCTCTCTGCCCCTCACTCCTGTCTTCTCATGCTTCTTGGATGTTTGCCATTCATGGGGAGACTATAATTTTCTACTGTAGCCTACTTGTCTTTCAGTAGTCCTTGGTTCATAAGTAATTTGAACCCTTCTTTACAATCCAGACAAATAAGTTGAGTGTGGCCACACACACCTGTGATCCCAGCATTCCCAGCAGGATGGGTACTGGGTAGAGAAATCTTTGAGTATGGGAGCCCAAGCTGTAGAGCATAGCTTTTTGTTTGTTTTTTGTTTTTCTTCCAGTACCAGGAATCCAACTCATGACCTTGCACTTGCCAGGCAGGCGCTGTGCCTCTGAGGTAAATCCCCAGCCCTGATAGCTTTGAATCTTAAGTGCAACATGGAGCTAAAATTCATACCTTTAAGAAAAGTATTGTTAGTCAGACTTGGTGGTGCAAGCCTATAATCACAGCACTTGGGAGGCTGAAGCAGGACAATCATTGTGAATTTGAGGCTACCCTGGGCTACAAGGTGAGCTCAAGGCCATACTAAACTGCCTAGTGAGACCCTGTATCAAAAAAAGACAAAAAATCCAGACAAATAATCTATTCTCTGCTAGATGTAGTGGAACAATGTCGTCTGCTTTCTAATATACCAGGTCAACTAACCTATGCTTACATGTTATTGGAGAAAGTTAACATCACTTGCCTGTAAATGCTCACTTTCCCCTAAAGGTTGACATTTTTGTAAATGTGCTCCTTGCCTTTGTTGTCCATATAAAGTGGTTTAGCTGGATATACAACTTAGTGGAGATTGTGTATGTTCACGGCACCCTTTGATGTCCCAGCATAGGCCCAGTGATACGGCGAGAAGAGTACAAGCCTGGCTTTTACCTACTTGGGAAGATCCTGACTTTTCCACTCACTATTCATAGATCCTTAATCCTTATATTGGTTGATTTCTCTGCACCATCTTTCTTCTTTTGAGGAATAAATGTAAAGCTCTAAAAATATCTGGAACATAGTAAGCAACTGATAAATGTCAGGTTTTCAATTCTTGTACATAGTTATGCACACAGCAAGTCAGGTATGCAGTTGCTTTGACAGACTCTGAGAATGACACTATACATCACAGCTCCATGACAGATCTCACAGAAAGAATGACAACTTTACAACAGCATCACTGTTTATAAAGTTGAGTCAGTGGCTCCAGAAGTGTCCTATTACAGTCAAAGCAACTTTAAGAGTGAAGTATATCTCAAAAAGCACAAAGAAATTTGTGGACGTTGGAAGCATTTATATCTTAAGCTTTTAACTGGATGATCCTTTACTAATAGCTTATCTACACATTCCCATTTCTTTTCACTGTCTGTCATATGTTGTGTGAAATGTAACATGAAATTTTCAGTTCTGGTAGTGGCAAGTAAAGTGTGAAATATATCTCGATGCAATGAGGGCACTGATCATTAGATGCGATCTGAACGCAGAAAACTACAATAAAAATGACAAGATATACAAAAGACTATGAGGGGATGAGAGCAGAACTTGAGGTACTTCACTTGCCCATTTTGCTGAATTTAAATAGTATTCTTCTCATATTTTTGTAGTGCTAGAGATGGTGAACTATTTATTTTTAAAAATAACTGCAATGAAACCATTGGATAAATTATGTAAATTTTGATTTAAAGAACTTCTACACTCCATCATGTTCTACTTTTCTAGCCCTTTATCTTATTATTCCTCTGAAAGTATAAAATTCTACCATCCAACAAGAACATTATATACTTATAATATGCATGTATGTATATTTGTGCATATATATATATGTATGAGTTTCATATAAAACCTGACATATTATGTACTGAGAAAAAGAGGAAGTTTCATAGAGAAAATTTGGAGGAAGTGTAAATAATCCAAATGAAAACTAGAGATGGAAGTGTGGCTGGACATAAGGTGGTATATGATAAGTCTTGAAAGACATAATTGAATGCTATTCATTTGCTAAGGGAAGTGAGGAGGAACAGGTAAACGAAGATAAAGAGAGGTGAGAGGTGAAGAATTTGAGTGAACTCCGAGGATGGCCTACACCTTCGCTATACTAAACAGCTGAAAATGAGAAGTGCAGGCTTAGAAGTGGACACTTAAAAATAGAAAGACTCTGGAATAGCTATCATAGGAAATAAGATAGGTTGTCAGCTGAATTTAAGGAATGTAGAGTTAAATCGAAAATCTGCTTGAGATTAGATACATATAAAAGTGATCCAAGTTGCACTTAAGGAATCTCTTATTTTATTCATTTCTAAGAATAAGACATAATGCTTCGCAGTCACATTTTGGGTTCATGATAGATATAGCAGATAATGGGCATAATTATATGTCACAATTATTGTTGGCAACAGATCAAACATTCCAAAACTGCAGAAGATGCATTCCTTTCTTCAAGCTTTTAAGTTTAATAAAATGAATAAATATTGGTTACCAAAATAATCTAATGTTATACGTGCTCTGACTGATTTAAATAGAACAATATCTGCAGTTGTAGCATGCACTGTTGGAGGTTTCAGTCAATTCCAATTCATCAAGTTTCATAAAGTGCTCATATACATGGTCTTATATTATAGGAACTTTCAGTTAAGAAGAACTAAACATGGAGAATTAAATGGTGATTTTCTCCAGTTTAGAAGTGACGAAAGAGACTGGATAAGATGCACCATTTCAGTATGGACAGAGCACGGTGTGATTGTCTTTAGGCTGTATTGCAGGCTCATGCACATACTGATGACAGTGGAGTCGGGAATAATACATGTATTAGAGGAGAAAAATATCAACTGTTTTATCTTGGAAAGAAGAAAAATAAAATACACATTAAACATAGCAATAGTTTAATTTTCACCCCAGCACTCATTACTGATTAAACAACTAGAGATTTATTGTTGTTTAGAAATGCTTGGGGTGCAGTTCCAGGTTAGTAGGGTGTATTATTCATCTTTTCATTGCCAGGACACAGTACCTGATACCCGCAATTTAAAAGACTAGAGGGTTAGTTTGGTTCACATTTTCAAAGGGTTCGGTCTGTAGTGGACTGACGCTAGGCAGAACCATCATGGTGGAAGGGTGTGGCAGAGCAAAACCATTTAGTTCTTGGCAGCCAGGAGCAGAGCAAGGGAACAAGGCCAGTGGGAAATGGCCAGGGAACATATGTGGTTCCCAAATGCATATCTCTATGATTCCACCAGAAACAGCCACAGAGATGCACCATCAGTCTTCCAGGAAGATCCCAAAGCCAATCAAGTTGACATAATACCTTCAATGCCCACATGTAAACATCATATTGTCTCTCTAGTGTAAGAACATGAAAGAGTAAATAAAACCCAAAATGTACAATAGATATTATGAGAGGGAAAGGAATTGCTCAAAATAAGATACAACTGGGATAAGGGAAAGAAGAAGAAGAAAGAAGGAAAGGATATCTATATCTGTATCTATATCTATATCTATATCTATATCTATATCTATCTGGGATAATTGTACTGCTTATGTCTGATGGCTTACTGAAAAGAACAGTGCTTAATTTTTTTTACCAATTTTGCATGCTTATATTTGGTAATGTGAACAACTAATTTGAAGACAACAATATGCAATATAACAACCATTGTTGATTTTCTACCATCTTGTTTAGTGAAGCTCTGTATCATTTCTAATATTTTTATTTTTTGTTATTTTCTTTAATGGTGTGATCAATCTTGCATTGTTACATCTGATAATCTAAGCAACTTCACTGAAGATAACAATGTGTAAAATGACAACTACTGTTAATTCTTAGCATTTTGTTTTGAAGCCCTGTATCATTTGTATTGTTTTTGCTTTGTTTTTCTTTTGTCTATGGTGTATTTATTTTGTTATTTTTTAAATTCTTTTTAACATAAAAAGGCACTTGATTTCCAAATATAGGCAATTACAGGTTCATAATTCTACTGAATGTAATTCAACTATCCTGTGTACAACTAGAAATGCAACAATACCTTCCCCAAAAGCACTTTTCAAAAATTGAAGGCTTTTCTTTTTTTCTTCCTTTTTTTTGGTACCAGGGATCAAACTCAGAATCTTGCGCTTGGCAGACAGGTGCTTGTGCCACTGAGCTATATCCCTGGCAAAGGCTTTTCTGAGACTCAAAGAAAACTCTTATCTGTGAACTACTGTAAAATATATATATATATATATATATATATATATATATATATATATATGATACTAAGGAACAGTGGCACAAGGTAAATATTTCCATCCTAAGATAAAGGCACAGGGAGATAGAAAAGAATGGGACCAAAGCAGGACTGAAACCCAACAGGCAAACATTAAATCCTATAGTTCCATATCTGGCATCTGAGGCAGTAAATGTGGTAAAATGTGAGTTTCAAAGGGCTTGGGCAGTCTCGCCTCTGTGACCTTGCTGGCTACAGCCAGCGCAGTCTTTCTCGGGCTAGCTCCATTCACAGCTGTAGTTTACCTTGGCTGACATTCCACATTCCTGACATGTTCATCTTCCTGATGTCTCTACTGCTCCTTGGCTTTCATCTCTACAGTTTTATATACTGCCATCCCAGTGGCTCCTTGTGTGACTCCAGGATTTTTTTAAAATATGAGTAGAATCCTCTCTGACCCTATAAATCTTGAATTCTAAATGTTGGTAAAACTAGCATTACATAGACAATGCCAAGGCCTACTATCAGCAAAAGTAGTTGTCATGCCCCCTTGGAGCAGGGCTGCAGTACCTTCCAAGTGCTGGGATGGCTAAGCATGGTAAAATAAATCCTGAGTAATAAATTCTCTAGGAGGTGCTTCTTAAGAGGACTAGGGACTCTCATTTCAAATTAAAACTTTACAGTTTTGCATCATTAAGCCTGCAATGGGTGATGTCTTGCTGATTTCTGAAATGTCCTCAAGATAGCTTTCTTCTTGTCCCTGTACAAAGTACTGAGTTTCTTTTCAGTGACACTAATATCTTCAGGTCCAAATTTACTTGTGGTTCCTTTTGGGCCAAAATTTAAGTTTTTCAGTTTTTTGTGCTGCCTTGTGTATCCAATGTTCATTATAAATCTGGCTGAAAGCAGCCAGCAGTACTCATGCTACAACCTAAATGCTAGGCTCTTTTGAAATATGCTCTGCCAGTTTAATTAGTCCATGTACAACACACATGACTTCTAGCCCAACATTCAATAGAGTCTGTGTTTCCAGATGAAACCTCCTCTGCCTGGCCTTTATTGATAGAATTGTTATTAGCTTTCTATTCTGCTGAGCTCTGACAAGAATCATCCATCAAGCTCTGTTTAGAGCAGTCTAGGACTTTTCTAACCAGCATCTCTAAACATTCCTAAATTCCCTTGGCAAGCCAGTTGCAAAAGCTTTTAAACACACAGTCAGGTACCATCACAACAAAGATTCCACTGGTCTGGTATCACTTTTCTGTATAAGTGCATTTTCCATCACTGGAACACAATACCTGGTATTCACAATGTACAGGAGGAGAGATTAAATTTGGCTCAGTATTTTGGGGGATTCTGTGTGTAGCTGACTGAGTCCAAAGCAAAAAAATTATGATGAAGGTGTGTGGTAGAGCAAAGCTGCTAGGTTCACTGAGGTCAGAAAACAGAGCAAGGAAGCAATGCCAGACTGGAGAAGGGCCAGGAAACAAAGTCATGCTTCCATGACCACCCGGGCACACCCACATGTGTACCCCACCAGACTCCCAGGGAGATCACAAAGCCAGTCAAGTTGACAGTCCATGCTAACTGCCACATGAGGGATATCCTACTCCATTTAGTTATTCAGGGACTTTATCACTTTCCTCATCACTGAGATGAAGCTCACAGTTTGCAGTGGTTTCAGTCCAGAGCTGCTGGTAGGCTCCAAGGCAGACAGCATGCTGAAAAGACCTAGGCAGAAGAAAGCTACCCATATCACAGTATCCAAGAAGCAGAGAGAGTAAAAGAAAGATCCAGAAAGGGATATATGTCCTTCCAGGTCGCACGCCAGGGACCCACCACTTTGGAGCAGACCCTACCTCCTCACAGGAAGCCAGCCATCCAACTCCATAATCCAATCACCTTTCAAAGTCCCACCTATGAGCAAATGAGGCTTTGAGGTACATTGAGATAAAAACCATAATTTTCTGCCCTAGGGCCCCAAAAGACCAATGCATAACCTCTCATGCTAAATGCATTTAATCCATCTCTTGTTGCAAAATTGGTAGCAATTTCAGTATTACCCAAAAAGTCCAAGTTCAAAGTCTTCTCTGAGATTCAAGGCAAACTCTTGGCTGTGAGCCTCTAGAAAATACAGTGGAACAGAATAAACTTCCCCATTCCAAAAGAGAGAAATAGGGAGACTGAAGCAGTGGGACCAAAGCAAGTTCAGAACCAACCTGAGCTAACCTTAAGCACCCAGGGCAAGCTATGGTTAAAATGTGAACTCCAATAGATTTGAATTGTTCTGCCCCTATTGCATTGAGGGTAGTTGCAGCCCTGATAGCTTCTCTCTTGGGCTGACTTTGCTCACTTCTTGTAACTCTCCTGAGACATTTCATGTTCTTGGCTTCTCTTAGTTCCTGGGGTTTCCACTCCACTTTCACCTTCACTCTTACAGCTTCATGTCTGGCCTTTAAGGCCTTTCTCTGAAATCTGGATGGTAGCCTTGTAGATACCACAATTCTTGCATTTTGCATGCCAGTAAAACCAAGACACTGTGATGATACCAAGGTAGCCTGCCAGCTATAGCAGTAGCCAAGCCCCCTTGAATCACTGTTGCGGAGCCTCTGAGTGCCTAGATAGTTGAGCACAGTGAACAAAATCCAGGAAAGCAATTCCCTAGGTGGTTGTTCTTAAGCATGGTGCCCTAAGTCTCTCTTCTCAAAACAAAGTCTTCACTTTCATAATTTTGAGCCTACTCGTTTTGGGACCTTATTGGTTCCTCACATGCCCTCAAGATGTCTTTTTTATTGTGTGTTGTAAAGTGCTTGGCTTCTTTTTAGTGCTAATCTTTTCAGAAACCAAGTTCATCTATGCTCCATCTTTATTTGGACTTCCTTTCTGGGGAAGCAGAAAGCTTTCTAAATGAGCTTTTGCTTCTGTTTTTGAATATAAACCTGGCTAAAAAAGCAAGCAGTATCCATGCTACAACTGAATATTAGGCTGTCTTGAAACTTGCTCCACCAATTAGTCCCTTGAACTTAACCACTTACCTATCCAATTATTTAAATATAGGATGACCAAAATTGCACTTTTGATTAACTTTTATAGCATAACAGGAAATCTAAAAATCACATTTTTTTTTCAGTCTCATGCAAAGGCTCAGTACATGATCAAAATGGAGACAAATTTTCTGCCAAAGTATAAGTACATTGTATCAAGTTAAATTGCCTGGAGAATTCTTGTTCCAACTGAAACCTCTTAAGACTGACCTTTACCATCTACATTTCTATCAACATTCTGCTATTCTGAGCTCTTATCAAACTCTTCCTCCAGTTTGCATCTCCACTCTTTCTAAACTCCTCCTGAGAACTTGTCCCAAAGACTTCTGAACCACTGGTCAATTATACTCACAGAGAGTACCACACTCCTGGTACCAAATCTGTCCTGGGCATTTTCCTCATCACTGAAATATAATTCCTAACACCCACAGCCTAAGGAGGAAAGATTTATTTTGACTCACATTTTGTGGAATTTCCATACATTGTCATCTGGCTCCTAGGTAGAATTGCATGGTAAAAGGACCTCAGTAGAGGAAAGCTGCTCAACAAATGGCTTCCAGGAAGTAGAGGAAATGAAGGAAAGATTCCAAAAAGGAGATATATATTACAGGTCACTCACTCAGTGACCTGTCTTTGCCAACCATACCCAGACTCCTAATACAAAATTAGATATAATTTTGATTCATTATCCAAACACCTCCAAAAGCCCTGCCTATGTCCACATGAGGCTCCTGTGGGACATTTAGATATAAACTATAACAAGGACTTAGTTTAATACAGCTTCTATCATCTTTATCACATGGATTCAAAGATTTTATTATTGTCATATTCCAATAACAGAATGAAAAAGATCATGAAAATTGACATATGGGAACACTGATAGGCCAGCCTAAAACTGTTTCTAGCTGCTTATGCTAACTTTCTATTGTCCAAAACTGTCACATAGCCAAATCTAACTGTAAGGAAAATTAGGAATGTAATCTACTTGTCTGACTAGAAAAAGAGGAACAGGGGTTTGTAACAACTCTATTCTATAAGCAGTGCAGTACAAACTTCTGAAGAAGTGATGTAGCAATACCCATTGATAAATTAACACAATAGGAAAAGCTAACTCCTATCTAAACAAATTTGTTCCTAATGGTTAGGAACGTATGATTGGTTTCCTATTAGTTAGTTCATCTTTGAATATATTTTTAACATTAAGAGATCAGTTGTTCATGTAATTATCCAACTGAAGACTTGTATCAGTAGAATTCATCTCCTTGGTACTGTCACAATAAATGCCTCTTTTCATTTATTATTCTTTATTTTTTCTGTTTTATTAGTACATGTTTGCAGCACATGATACTCACATTCATTTTTAGGGAGTACTACGTACACTTGACATAAATTGATACTTTTTATTCTTCTTTCCCTTTTCACCCTTCCTCCTCCCTCTGTCACTAGATTTCCCTTCCCCATTTTTATTTTTGTTATCTCCTAGTTCATAATTGCAGCATATGATAACTGCATTCATTATGGGTAGTTGGTACAGTACATTACACAGTTTAAAATTTTTACATCCCTTCCCCTCACTACACAAACCCCACCCTGGATATCTCGGTCCTCTTTCCATTTACAAAAGGTCTAGCTCTTGTTTCCTTTTATCCATCTTTCATTTTTGTCTTTAATTTATTTGTACTACTTTGAGTTTCTTACAGGAAAGAAATCATACCATATTTATGCTGTGTGTCTGACTTATTTCAATTAACATGATTTCAAGGAGTAACCACTTTCCTACAAATGTCTCTAATTTACTTTTTACAGCCAAGTAGTATTCCACTGTATATTGATACTACATTTTTTATGCATTCAATAGAGCACATTTTAGCCCACAAACCAGCTCAAACAAATAAAAAAGAATTAAAATCACCCCATGTATATATCAGACCATTGTGATTGAAACTAGAAAGCAATCACAAGAGAAACCACAGAAAATTTGTAAATACCTAGAAACTTATTAATATACTCCTTAACACCCAAAGGGTCACGGAAGAGATCAAGGAAAAAATTAAAGAATTTCTGGGATCAATAATGCCAGTAGTACTCACCAGAACATATGGGATACAATGAAAGCAGTTCTAAGAGGGAAGCTTATTCCAGTCAATAATCACATTAGAAAAACAGAGTGACCTCAGTTAAATAACCTATGATGAACCTTAAGGTACTCGAAAAACAACAATCTAAACGAAAAACCTAGTTTAAGGAAGGAAATCATAAAGTTCAAAGTGAAAATCAATGAAAATGCAAAATAATAGAACAAATGAAAGAACTTGAAAGAAACACTTAAAACAGCAAATTCCCCTTTTATAATGTGGCAGTGGGGAAATTTTTTGTCACTATCCTAGGACATAAAGTTTGATTGACATTAATAAAAATAACTATATGTGATTAAGGAGCATAAAAATATTAATTTGTTAGGGTAGTGAGATTTTGCTTTCTCTCACTTAAAAAGGGGTTGCTTCTTCTGGTATTTTTTATGTAATAAATAAAAGCTTTTCATAAATGAGAGTAGAAGGTTCTTGAGTGTAAAAGTGCAATATGTTAAGCTACATCAATATTTGTATTATCTCTATATGGCTGCTGTGGAACATTCAAAATTCAAATTTTATTATGTTTATAACCTAAATTGACTGTAAATAAGTGTAGGCTTTCATAACTACATACAAACAAATGGATTCTTTAAAAAATTGTCATCACTATTGGCCTTTTGTATTCTGTGGTCTGTGAGATGTCTTAAGAAAGTATTGTTCATTTTTACTTATATTTGAGAGTGGGTTTATTTGAACACGTTTTAAAATATTGAAAATTTTAATTAAAACAAATTAAGGTATTCCATAATCCCTTAAGTGTCTATAGATTAAGTAAAAATTATTTATACTGATCATAGCCTTATCAATTAGCAT
This sequence comes from Chinchilla lanigera, assembly GCF_000276665.1. Lineage (NCBI taxonomy): Eukaryota > Metazoa > Chordata > Mammalia > Rodentia > Chinchillidae > Chinchilla > Chinchilla lanigera. The sequence continues at coordinate 4,909,609 of NW_004955433.1, forward strand.
AAGCTTCAAAGTTTCAAGCAGTAAGAGTTTCACCAAAAGAAAGATTATCAAAGGGAAATCAGAATTGAAATCATATTTTAAATTATCTTGTTCTCTCCTAACACCTTCCCAACATGCAAACATGCCATCTTTGAACGCTTGTAGATATCAGTACATGAAATTAGAGTCTAAATGATTACCTAGAAAAAAAGGTCTAAAAAAGTGTGCAGATATAGTAAACAGTTTCCTATTGAGAGACAGATTGTATGTGTGTGTGTTTGTGTGTGTGTATGTGTGTGTGTATCTTTGCTATACATGTAAAATTGAGTTTCCTGAATCATGATAGCACAACTTTCTTAAGCTGATATTACCTGAGTTGATTTAGTCTAGTCAATTTTGCCAATCTATATGTATATATCCATTTCTATATCTATATCTATCTATAATCTATCCGTCTTCCATGATTGAGCATACAGTATTGACTTGGTCACCTGTAATACCTACCAAAATCTTTCCATTTTTAAAAAGTTGCCTTTGAACACTATTACATAGCAATTAAAGGGGTAATTTAATAAAAGTTTAAGTAAATATTTCTAATAAGCACTCCCTCAAGTGACTGATCAAGAAATGTTGCCTTAAGGAGCACAAAATGTTTCAGATAAGGTGGGAAAGAATTATTCAGGGCATTTCACACTTTTAAAATACATTATATTTATTCTGAGTATACAGACAAGCTGTTGAAGAATTTTAGGTGTGCGGTGATACCTCAGATTTGTGTTGTGAGACGGGTGTTCTCCACTTTGCTTCCATCTAAGACCTCAACATGTGGCCCACCTCTTTGCCCAGTGGTCTAATGAGAGTATATCCCTTCATTCTGTACACACTGCATGCTGCATCTTTGTCCTGTACCTATTCTCCCTACCTAAAGAATATTTGTTTCTTCTCTTTTTCAGCAGACTTTCTCTGATATATACTCTAAGACCCAGCTTCATACTTAATAATTCTGTGAAACCTTTTTTGAGTCTCCTAACACATGTAGTTGCCCCTTTTCCTATAGTTTCCTTGTGGTCTTGATTCCCTTCTGTTCCTCATTGTAGTTTGTGTCACCTCCAGTGACTTAAACATGAGCTTTCTAAGTATAGACTCTGAACTTGTTCAGGTTTAGTTAATCTGCTCTTTTCACTGTGCCTGGCACATAGTAGGTATTCAGAAAATGTTTATTAAAGAAAGAAAGCCATGAGATATATTCTACGGTATTATGTTTAGCTATTAGTACTTTTTAATAGCATAATTTCCAGGAGACTCTCCAGTGAATTTATAACAATCAATCATTTTCCCTGTTGGAAGAACAATGATTTGGAGAAGTATACTAATTCCAATGAAAAAATACTCACTCAGTCCCGCAATTCTGCTGCAAATGAGATGTTTCATAAAGTTCAGTGATTAGGGACATTTTTGTTAAATATAAATATTAGAAAAATGGGTAATATTATCCAGTAGATTTTGTGTTAAATTAAGTATTGCAAATTCTTGTTGGTTTCTTTTGATATGCATATTAATCACATGTATATTGTTCACAGCCTCTATCTGTGAGACATTTGCCTATTTTAGCACTTGAATCCGTGTTATTGAAAGGTATAGGGGACTCAACCAAAGTTATGTGTTTGAAAGAAAAAGGTGAATGCGTTTATCTTCCTCAAGTATTTTAATAACAATCTCACACTTTTTCTCCTCACCAACCTGCTGTATTTAAGTAGCATCCACATTGGTACCAGTGGCAGTTCCAGTGCTCTTATCTCATAATTTTTTAATCTGCTCAGCTCTTCTAAGCACCCCTGTCACAGGCAAGTCTTTCCTTAAGTAATTCAGAAAGCTTCATCTACAGTATAATCGCATTTGTAGAGTTACTTTCCTACATTTTCAACTTCTCCACACCTTTAGCCACTACTTGTGCTGGTCTTTGCCATAGCAGCCTCCAGTTCTTCTTCTGGTCTATGTTGTATTGTCAACCTCATTCTTAGCTAACTTGTTTTCTTCTTTTAGCCACTAGATTAGTCAGCCATTGCAGCAGGCTCCTCAAATTGCACATCAGGTATCCTTCACCGTGTCTTTCTCTGTCATCTTTATTGTACCAATAAGCTACTTTCATGACTTTGACATTGAGATCCTTGCCTTTAGACCATGTGTTTGGCTGGTCCACATGTGTATAACTGGCTTTGACTTTTTAAATTGTCCATCATCTAAGGTGTGTACAAACTGTCACTATAGCTCATTTTCTCTAATATTTATTTATTTCATCATGCTCCTTAATTTCCATTCTTCTGGTTGTAGGCATAGAGAGTAAATTCTAGATGTCCACAAATTTCATTCAACTTTATGCCTTTATATGGAAAGTTATTTCCAACTTCAAATACTGTGAAACTTCAGTGAGTGATTCATACATGTGGCTACATTATAACTATTTATGTAGCAAACACAAAATTGAAGTAAAGTCAGAGTGAAAACTACTCAAGTTCAACAAAGTAATGTTATACATATATCCATTTGCCACAATAATTCTAACTGGAATGAATCAGATTAAGTGCTTCTTAGAGACAGGAAAATTCAGAAATCTGATATGAGTTTTGATGGTTCCTCACTCCAATCTGGAACTTTCTGCTATTATTCATGGGGGACCTGTAGTTTAAGCTTGAAAGTATTGGTTCTAACTTAGGAAATCCAGAGTGAATACCAATCACAATGAGAAATATGGTAACTTCACCAGTACATCCGGGTTGCATGTGGTCACCAAAAAAACCCAGCCCTTGGCATGACTTTTAGTTAAGTTTCTTCATTTGTTGTGATTTTCAGTTTGAAATATTATAGCTCCCTTTAGAGCTAGCTAAAAGAAAGGACTAAACAATCTAGTATTTATGCTTTATGTTTTCACATTCACATTTTTGTTTCTTTGCAGACCACCTAGAGTTCAATTATAGAAACAGAGATATTCTTTGTCCCTTTGATATATGTGTATATCCCTGATGCATTCTGCTTTACTGTCTTTTACTAAGTGTATGGGAAACTGAGCCTAACTTTTCACCATTTGCATTTTCTTTATTATAATGAACATATTAGTTATAGTTTAAATTACAGTTTTCATAGACAAATTCAAGTGGGAGGAATTGCTGGTATTTTTCTTATAAGATATATTGCATTCTATTTTAAATTAGATTTAAAATATTCAAGGAGAAATCTTTGATGTTAATGTGTGGCGGTTTGGGGCTTATTTTGCAAGAGGAACAACATAATACAGGACACATACTTTATATGATTATTTATAAGTCACCCAAGAACAGCATACAAAAGTGCAGGAAATCTGTCCACACACTAAGACCAAGGAATCCAGCTGAGGACCTGGATCCCACAACAATGTCCTACGTGAGTTGAGCTGAATACCCAGAGCTCATAACAATGCCTCCCATGAATCCAACTGGAGGCCCAGAGCCCATGACAACGTCTCATGCATACCTGTTTCATGGATCTCCTGGGAAGGTCCAAAGGTCAGTGGTGGAATCTACCAAGTCCGTGCCAGCAGGATGAAGGATCTGTGCTAGCAGGCTGAGGGATCTGCACTGGAGCCAGGAAGTGATGCTCAGAAGAACCAGAGCTCCCCCAAAAGGTACCACAGCCATCCTCGACAACAGTGAGGTCCCAAGCTCCTCCGATGATCAGGATGGCTGAGTTCCCATCAGGGAAGCCAGTGCAGCAAGCTTTTCCAGGAGGCCGTCAGTGCACCATCTTCCCCTCCGGAACCAGGCAGCTATGCTCAAAGTGAGGACTAGAGCTCCCCAAAGTGAACTGAAGCCATTCTCAGTGCCAGCGAGGTCCTGAGTTCTTCGGAGGATGAAAACAGCCAAGTTCATCAGGAAAGCCAGCTCCCCACAGCCTCTCTCAACTCCCCACAGTGTCTCTCAGCTCCCAACAGCCTGCTTCTTCTCCTCCAGGTCTGCCTCTTATGCTGCTGACAACAGTCCTCGGGTGGGCCTCCCACACCCAGCACGACTCACTCAGTTCAGCTGGGGGTTATAAGTTGACCACCAGTTATCAACCCACTACATAATGTTTTTAGGGTACTGAAAGTGAACATGTACAGACCTGCCCACACAGAAACTCCTTTTCAATGGAGTCACTTAGGCAATTTTCAAATGCACTATACTGTAAGCTCTCTCTGCTTATAATCATTCACACACAGAAAACAATAAGAAGTATAATGTAATTCAAATAATATAAAATTTAAACCATATAAAAATGCCCTTAAATTTAAACCAATAAGAAAAAACACAAAATGAAACATTAAAAGAGGTGCCTATAAATATTAAAACTGTAAAGAAAAACATATTTAAAATTAATGTAGGGATTGAGGTATAGTTAGTTTGCCATATAGTTTGTAGAATATGGGCTTTAAAGCCATAAAAGTCACAAAAAGAGATAAGCTTTTTTCTTCTTATTAGAAATACCATGGGTATTGACACTTCTACTTTTTTTCAATAGTTGGGAAAAATTTCCTAAGTGAAAATGAGCCCAATATATATATTAAAACTAAGACAAAATACCCCTATAACCAGTCCTTTACATTTACATATCAACCAGTAACTTTAAAAACTATTCTTCTCTTCCAAGTTTAGCTGTTCCATTCTTCCACATGTTTTACATTTGTTAAAGGATGTGGCTCCTTTGAAGGATATTTTTGCTTACATCCTTTCTGTCCTATGAGTAAATGAAAGCAATGATGCTATTATAGAGTACAAAGACAAAAAAAAAACAAAAAACAGTTTGTCAGGTTACAAACAAGTACAAACCTATACTACATGTAAATAGTCTGAGTTGTCAGAAGCTCTGTTTTATAGCAGTGCTCTCTTGATATATATCACTCTTTTTATGATTAAAGACTTATCACACAAGTTTCTTCTCAGATTTCCATTGTATCTTCAACCTGACTGGATCAATGCTTCACCCACGTCCTAGCTGTTCAGATGCTAACCAATCTACTTCAGCAAAAGCCTGTGGTGTTCTGTCATCTATAAACTAGATAACATACAACAGAAACACAGACCAAGTCCGTGGGATCACTAGGCACAAGGTTTCACAGACTGGTTGAACAAGAAATTTGTTTTGTTAATTCTACACCTGGTACAGCAACCTAGATTTCAGTCACATTGGCAACAGTGTGCAAAAATCTGGGCACCCTGCTTCATCACTGTAAGAGGACAAAACACAGAAAAGGGAGGAAGGGAGTAAAGGATGGAGTTGCATCAAGCTCTAATGAGTGTGGGCGCTCAAGTTATTTAAGATGTTTTTACAATAGAAAACTTTGGTTTAAATAATATGACCATATTTCAAGTGATGATAGAATGTAATACCTATCATAGAGATGTGTGAGTGTAGGTAAGCCACTTAATGTCTACATGCCTCAATTTCCTCATCTGTTAAGTGGGAATAATACTGCCTCCAGCCTCCTCTAATGTAGGAATTAAATGAGTTAGTACATATAAAGTCCCAATGACAATTAAAGCACATAATGCATTATAGTAACTAGCACAGCTGTGCCATAAGTACAATATAAAACTGCTATATTTTCTGTGTACAAATACATGTATACAGTGCATAGTGTACAGTTGATTGACTTCCCATTATATGTCTGATAAGTTATAAAATCTGTTTCAGCCATTTTCTTCTCTCTGTAAAAAAATGCTCAATGTAAATAATTTAAAGGGGGAGAAATTTATTTGACTCACAGTTTGCAATGAGTTTAGTCAAAAGCCAGCTTGTTCCAAGGTAGAAAATCATAGTGGAAAGGTACAGGTGGGAAGCTTCTCGCTTCATGACAGCCAAGAAGCAGACAGAGGAGGAGGAGCCAGGGAAGGAAATACACTTTTCTCGGTTTTTTCCCTGGTGACCTCCTCCAACGAGGCACCATTTCCTAACAGCACACTTAGCTACTGGATTCAATGGGTGAACCCAATTATGTGTACAGTGCTGCCACGAACCAATTGCTTTTCAAATGTGTAAGAGTCTGGGGCATATTTTGGTGTAAACAGTAACACCAAGCTAATGACTACTAAGTACTGACCAAACTTATCTGAATGCCACTGGAGATGCAGAGGTAAAACAGAGCAATCACAGAACTTTGAATCAGGAGTAGGTCAATGAAAGTCGGTGTATTAAAACTGGACAGTGTGACAGGATAGAAAGGTCTGTAACCAGCTGTCTCTAAGGTTCACAAGCAGGCCCCAAAGGAGAGTTCCATGAAACCCATCGTTTTGTTTTGCTTTGCTTTGTTATCTCATTGGCCAGGATAGTTGAGGAGTGTAGGTTGAACCTGGCACAAGGAAAGCCAAGTGCTGAAACTAAAAAGGGAAATTATGTTTCTTTGGAATTCTACAGAGAGATGAATTTGAGGTGGAAAAAGATAGTTCAAGTAAACATATTAGGAAGGTACACTCTGATTTCAGCTCTGGCACTAGCTGCTTAATGAGTAGGATAAGGAGCCATCTTTCTGAGCAGTAACTTTCCTATTTGTAAAACAACGATGCTGAAATTTTTTTTTCCCCCATGGTGTTTAAAAGATTTTTAATCGAAAAGCCTTAAAGAGAAGCATGAATTCCCTGATTATATTGGGATTTCTCCTGCTCACCCACTTAACCCCCTTATTCACTTGTACGGCATTTGAATTTAAAACTTCTCTACCATTTTTTTATCATTATTTTTTCACTTCACATTCCATGTGTCTATGTACATAATCATAGCGTAAGTAATAATACTGGCTTATTGTGTGGCTGCTATATGTGCCTGGGACCCCACAAACATACCTCTAATACTCAGACTAACCCTACCAGGTCAGTGTCATTACATTTTTTAACAGATAAAGATCTATGAATAGCTAGGCCAGAGCCTAAATTTCCATCTAACTGGAAATAAAGCCAAAGGTCTTCCAAGTACACCATTCTTCCTTACACTATTATTTCCTATTGATGTTTTAAAATTATGCCCAAGAGGAAATATTTAGCTATCAAGGAGAAGACATCATCTGCTGTGCCATATTGTCCAGTTTTGTTGAAAAATTTATTATCTATCATCAGGATAGCCTACTTTGAGATTAGACCATCCAAGTAGGCTTAAGTGATATTTTACCTAAACATTACAGAACACAAGTTGGATGAATCAACTTTGGTCTTTTAAAATAGACTAAAATGTAGAGTTGGAATCATTTCTTCAGTGTTTAAAATAACATTCTTTGTTTGCATTTCTAAAATGGAGCAGCCTATATGGTTGGATCCTAATACTGGTCATAAAGAAGTATTATGAGGTATGCTGTTGGTATTTTGATTGGGATTGCATTAAATCTGTATAACAGTTTTGGAAGTATGGCCATTTTCACTAAATTGATTCTGCCCATTCAAGAACAAGGGATATCTTTTCATTTTCTGATATCCTGTTTGATCTCCTTTTCCCGAGTGCTATAGTTTTCAGCATAAAAGTCTTTTATTTTCTTTGTTAGCTTGATTCCTAAGTACTTCATTGGTCTTGATGACATTGTGAATGGCATTGTCCCCTAATGTTCTCTCTTGCTGAGCTTGTTGTTTCTGTACAGGAATGCTATTGATTTTTGTAAATTGATTTTCTATCCCACTGCACTACTGAATTTGGTATTAAATCTAGGTGTCTTCTGGTGTAGTTTTTGGAGTCTTCTATGTAGAGTATCATGTCATCCCCACATAGTGGTAATTTAACTTCTTTCTTTCTTATCCTTATTCCCTTTATTTCTTTCTTTTGTCTATCTGTTCTGGCTAATGTTTCCACAACTTCTTTAATAGAAGTGGTAATAATATGCATTATTGTCTTTGTTTCCATTTTTGTTTTTTGATAATGGGAATTGAACTCATGACCTTGTGCTTACCAGACAGGCACTGTGCCACTGAGCTATATCCCCAGCCCTGCATAATTGTCTTGATCCTGATTTTAGAGTAAAAGCTTCAATTTTTGACCATTTAGTATGATGTGGGTTGTGGGTTTGTCATAGTTCGCTTTTATCAGATTGAGATAAATATCATCTTTTCCAAACATTTTTTATTATGAATTGGTATTGGATTTCACCAATTTTTTGTGTGTTTTTTGAGATGATCATGTGATTTTTGTCACTGGTTCTGTTAATATGGTGTATTATATTTATTGATTTACATATGTTGAGCCTTCCTTGCATCCATAGGATGAATCCTACTTGGTCATGGTATGTAATCTTCTTGATGACTTGCTGCATTCTATTTACAAGACAAGGGGCATCACAATCCCTGACCTGAAATTATACCATAAAGCTACTGTGATCAAAACAGCAGGGTATTGGGGAAAAAAAGACCTGAGGATCAATGGAGCAGGTTGCAAGATGCAGAAACAACTCCAAACTCTCTCAGCCACCTTATCATCAACAAAGGGCCCACACACCTTCACTGAAAGAAAGATAGACTCTTTAATAAATGGTGCTAGAAAAATTTGTTTCTGTATGCTAAAGATTAAACCTAGACTCATCTCTCAACATGCACCAAAATAAAAATGTAATTGATCAAAGATCTAAATATTGAAGAGAAACATTTAATCTGCTAGAAGATCAAATAGTTAAAACTCTTGAAGATAAAAGTGTAGGCAAAGGCTTTCTGAACACAATCCCTATTGAACAGGAAATATTTCAAAGAAACAACTGGGATCTCATCATATTAAAAAGCTTTTGAAAAGCAAAAGAAATCACCAACAGAGTGAAGAGACAACCCATAGAATGGGAAAAGAAATTTTTACCAGCTATTCCACAAAGGACTAATATCTAGAATATATAAACAATTCAAAAAATCATACCCCAAAAACTTAAAGACTCAATTCAAAAACTGGGGATCCAAAATAAATAGACACTTCTCAGATTTAGAAGTACAATACATGAAAAATGGTTAACATCACTGGTCATTTGAGAGATGCAAATTAAAACAACACTGAGATTCCATCTCAGGCCAGCAGGAATGGCTATCATTAAGAAATCAAACAATAAAAAATACTGGCAAGGCTGTGGGGATAAGGGAACCTTTCCTCTACTGCTGGTGGGCGTGTAAATTGAGGAAACAACTGGGGAAATCAGTATGGATACTCCTCAAACTACTGAAACTAGATGTTCCACTTGACCCAGCTATTCCCCTTCTCAGCATCTTCCTGAAAGAATTAAAAGCATCATACCACAGTTACATATGCAAGCCCATGTTTAGAGCAGCACAATTTGTTATAGCTAAGTCTTGGGAAAATGCCCATCAACATATGAATGGATAAAGAAAATGTGATTTTTGTATCCACTGAAGTACTATTCTGCCATAAAGAAGGATAAATGAGATATTTTTAGGTAAAAGGGATACACCTTGAGACCTTACTTTTAAGTGAAAGAAATCAGACACATATGTAAATATTACATTGTTTTTCTTGTGTGAAAAACTGAAGGTGTGAATAAGGAATAAAACTGATGATACATACTGAGAATTAGGAATAACTTGTTCAAACAGGAAGGGGAGCAAGAGAGAGGAGGGGGCAAGGGAGGGGAAGGAAGGGAAAAGGAAAACAGAAAAAAATGGAAGGACAAAATGAAAATAATGCTCTTGTAAATAAGGACAGAAGGAAAGGTCGGAGGAGGAGATGGGGATGGGGAAAAAAGAATCAAGACGCACTATGTACAGTTACAAATTCCCTATGATGAGTGTGAACATTATGTATATCAAAAGTGTACTGGTACAATTAATTTTAAAAATAAAAGACTTATTGTGGTTTAGATATGGGGCATTTGCCAAAGCTTCATGATTTTGGAAAGTGCTAGGGGGGCAGCGTCCTCATCTGTGGGTAAATCCACAGCTGAATGTGCTGCTATGGGACAGGTCATTATGGGTGTGACCCACAGGGTGCACCTCTTCTTCTCTGAGCTCCCTTCTCTTTCTGTTTCCCGGTGGCCATGACATGAGCAGCTTCCCTCAGAGGCAGGCCCTTCTACTATGCCTACCAACCATGTACTGAAACTGCTGAAGCCATAATCCAAACTTTCCCTCTCTTCCATTAAATTGTGGGTGTCAGCTATTTTGCTTTTGTGAGGAGAAGCTCACTAACACAAGAGGTAACAGTTACCTCATTTAAAATATACTACAAGTAGGTGTTTTAGGTGTTTCTTCTGAAAAGTTTAATTAACCTGGTTAACACGGGCTTAGGTTGTGGTTAGCAGATATACTTGTTGAAGGCTAATAGTGCAAGTTCCCAAACATGCTTTGTTATGCATTTAAGGAATTTGGTTACCTCCCCCAAGCCATACTCTCCTCCCAGCCATTCCTTCCCCATACTTGCTCTTTGAGTGCCATCTGAGTTATGATGGTTAACCACACTTAAAGAAAAAATGTGCACTTCTGTTAACCTTACAAGCCCTATATAGCTGGGCTAAGGTAGCTCGGCTTCATTTTCCCTCAAGTTTCAGCAAAAATTTCAGATAAGAACAAATTCCAGAATGCAGGTTGTGTGTGATAAGATGAAATAGGACAGAGACCAACTAAGAAGGGCAAACTTCATTTCTTAGCTACTAGCTTGAGCTCACAATACTGAATGAATGAGAGAAATCCTGTTTGACATGAGCAAATTCAGTGTCTAAGTTAAAATAGGGACTAATTGTGTGAGTCATCCCTAATAATTTTTAATTATTTTCTTTATTCAAATGCATAAGCTGTTTAGTTTCAGATCAGCTCCTAAATGTACTGAAGCTCATCCAAAGACTTAAAAATCCTGATATAGAAATCACTTAGTATGATTTTTCCTTCCTAAAAAAGTTGATTAATTCAACTGAGTGAATGTTATTTCCCAAAATGTTTGATTTTTAAAACTAAACTACCAGTTCTACCATAATTGTGCATGTGAAGACTTTTCACAATCTGAGCAATATGGTACTACAAAGCTACAAAAGGAAACATCCACTGAAGGCATTTCTCTGTCTGTCTTTGTCTCTGTCTGTCTCTGTCTCTGTCTCTCTCTCTCTTTGATTTGATGACAGGGCCTCATTATGTAGTTTAGGCTGTCCTTGAACTCGCAGGCCCCTGAGTGCTGGGATTGCAGGCATGAGCCACCACATCTGGCTTCCTCATCTCCTTAGAGCAAGGTGTCCTATTGGAGAAATATTCTTTCGAGCACCCATTCACTGACAGCCTGTCTTGTGCCAATCAGTGTGTTGGGTGCTTAGGGACAGTGGCAAACCAATCACTGGATTGAGAGGCTGATAGAAAAGACTCTTTACGGGAGGAATTCATCCAACAGATAAGAGATTATTTTAGTGCAGGAGAGAGGGAGGAAGACATAGAGGTGAAAGAGCTTGTCAGGACTCCAAGTAGGTTGGTACTAAAAAATCTAAAGTAAAAAGAGTAATGGGAAAGAATCTGGAGCATTGGGCAAAAGCTTTGATCTCAAGACTCTATGAACTAGATTGAAGCCTGTAGTCCACTGAAGATTTGCAGCCCGCAGAATTGCACATCCAGCTGTGCCACAGGCAGCTGTGTGCAGTTTTATGAACTATCAGACTTTAAGGCAAGAGGCCAGGCAAGAAACGGTGATGGTCAGAACCAAGCTGTTCTTAGTCCATAAAAATAAATTGTTTTCTGTAGTGTGGGAATAATTTGAGGGTATCAGAGGAATCCCACAAAGGCATCACCCATAGCAACAACAGTAACATCAGTGCCGACATCAGTAGCAGCCAGAATTTATGGAGCACTTACTATACACCAGGCATTCTGCCAAGTGCTTTCCATGCTCCAGTGCAGTTCTTACTACTACTCTATGAGTTAGGTACCCTTATTATCCCCATGTTTAGAAAAGGTTACACAACTGAGCAGTAGATGTGTGGATACTCAGAGCCAAGTCTTTTTTTGGAGCTATTGTGTTAAGTGTTATGCCATGTAACCAAGTTTACTTTATTCATAACTTCAAGTTCACATAAGATAATGAAGTAGTGGCCTTCAGATCAGACTTTAAATTGCCTTCTACAAGAATGAAAAGAATTGGGTTTTCTGACTGTTTTCACCTTTACTTCACAAAGATATGTTACTTCCTAAATTGTAGTAATTTTCTGGATGATTCGACCTGAGAGAAAGAGAATGTACGAAGGAATGGAAAATGTCTTCATCACTTCCTGTGTCTTCACCTTTATTTCCTTTGAATTGTAACCTTCTCCTTAGGGTATCTGTATGCTGATCTGCCTCTCCCACTTCTTGGGGCAAAGGCTGTCTAGGGAACTGGTATGAATAGCAAAACTTTCTGCTGACTCCATGGACTCTCCTCTTGGAGGATTTTTCTATGGTAAAGAGTTAGTCATCAGGAGTTAAGAGGTGAAGACAGAAAATTCAAATTATTTGGTAAATGTGCCTCCTGAAAAGACCAGTGTTAATTTTTATATAAGTATCGGCTGTGATGAATTTAAACATTCAGATCACAGAGTAAATTGTCCTAATTCAGGTTCCATCCTCTCAAGCAGAGCTCTGACTACCATTTGACTTTTATTATGGTGGACTACCTAGACAGGGTAAGTGGGGTAAAGGATAAATGTGTGTTCTGTACACACAAATGTACTTCCAGAAGACCCATAAAGAAAATTTCTAAGTCTGAATCATTGGAGAAAGACCTGGAGTCGTGCTGTCCTTGGCACTGTTTGGCAGTAACTAACGTTGTTTTCTTGTATTATACCTTTACCTAGCTATTTGCTGCTTCCTTTGGAAATGTTTAGGACTCATTTAGAAACTAAAATTTTAATCATTCCAGGACTCTGAAGGGAAATGCAGTGTGGAGAAAGCAGGATTTCTCATCACCTCCAGACCATATTGTGTAGGAAAATTGGGCCAGTTTTAGAAATCTACTAATCATGCTTCCGATATTAACTATTTCCTACATTATTCAGGGGAAAGACATCAATTATGACAAATAACAATTTCTGTAATCACATTTAATCAAAGAGTTTATTTTAGAGCTTCCTAGAGTTCTAACTGCATTCCTCAGGGCTGACTTCTGGCAAATTTAGTAGTAGCAACAGTCTTACGAAAAACCTCATAATTTTCCAGGTAGTTGCCTGCCTTATCCAATAAATCTTGCTTTCTCTTCTCAAAAGTTATTAGACTTCCTTGGCAGTGCACCAAGTTGGGCAGATGTTTTGAAGATGTTCTGATCAATCCAAATTAGGAAATAGTTGTTTGAAGTTCACTATATAAACATAACGGTTCTGAAACTCAGCTGTGTGATTTGGATGAAACACAGTAAAGAAACACAAAGCATTCTGCTGCCTCTGTATAACCCAACCTTGTTTAAGAGAAAGGAAAACCTGACAAGTTGGCTTAACTCAGATATTTTGATCTCCCTTCAAATTCTGGCAATGCTTGGGTCTGTTTGCTGCTGATAATGACAGATCAAGCAGCCCTTTCCACGAAAAGCTTTGTTTTGTATTTTGTAATGGCATAAATTATTTTTCTTGTTTCTGATGTGGAAATAGCAAGCTTTGTAATTTCTTGGGGGTTGTCATAAATATTGCACTTCTGAAAGACCAAAATGAGTCTACAGTTTGTGTTGTCAAAGAAATATATTCCATTTCTCATCTGTTTAGTTAACATCATGGTATGTGCTCTTCAGAAATTTAAAAATGTTTTAAAAAATAGGGAAAGTTGGTTTATGTATATTATATAAATACAGACTTTTCTGTAAATGTGTTTTTCCCTTGAATATTGTATATATGACTAAAGCATTAAGTCTTTGTAATATTGTTATTGGCAATTTGATGGAATTTGATGGTTTTATACTTTGCTTTTATAATCTCCACTTTTTATACGTTTCAAATCAGAAGTCTCAATACTAGTAAATGTAGTGCTTTGAGTAAAAGTCAAGTCTAATATTTTTTCTATCAAACCTTCTTGAATTTATGCTCATTTTCATAGTAACCATGGCATAATAAACTTTCAGCACAAGCAATCTCATTTCTTCTGGAAAATTGACTTGATTTTCATTACATCTGAAACTGAAAATATTCCAATAAATTTAGTAGGGCAACATTGATAGTACTGAAGACTGCAAAGGAAATTCCCTGTAGGCTTTACAGTTCTAAATGAAAACAGGGACAAGAACAAACTTTGCCCAGTAAAATAGAAACAAGGTGAGAAAATCAAAACAACTGTGTTAACAGTTTCTTTATACTTTGATGTGTGCATTCATGCAAGGTAACTGCTGTGTAGGTAGCTTATTTACTTCCTTCAGTGAACCCCCAACCCACAGAGTATTTTTACTTTACAGATGAGAAGGACTCACAAAATTAGATCCCTCAAAAATAAAAGACCCAGGGCTGGGGATTTAGCTCAGTGGCAAAGCGCCTGCCTGGCAAGCACAAGGTCATGAGTTCGGTTCCCGGTACCGGAGAAAAACCAAATAAATAAATAAATAAATAAATAAAAGACCCAGTCAAAACATGGGCAATTGAAATGAACACTTCTCGGAGGAAGTACAGGTAACCAATAAATACATCAAAAACTGTACAATATCTCTGACCATTAAAGAAATGGGAAGTAAAACAACATTTACATTGTATTCCACAAAGAATGACTGTTATCAAGAAATAAAATGCTGGCAAAGCCAGAGAAAAGGGAACCCTTCTAGATTGTCATTTGCAACATAAACTTATCAACCATTATGGAAATCAATATAAAGATTCTTCTAAAAATTAGAACTAGAAATTCTATTCAACCCAGCTATTCCCCCTCTAGGAATCTTCCCAAAGTTCCCTAGATGAGATGAAAACATCATTTTATAGTGATGCATTAATACCCATGTGGTTTCTCTTATATGCAAAACCCAAAATATAAACAAAGAACAAAATAAAGGATAGATAATAGGAAATAGAGTGATAGCACTTTTGAAAATGAGAAAGGGACCAAAAATTGAGGAAGAAGGGAGACACAGGCGGAAAAGGGGCTAAAAAGAATTGAGAATATGAAAAAGGAGACCAAAAAGGATAGAAGAAAATAGAAACGAATCCTTTGCTATTGGGTAGGAAGAACCCACAAAGGGAAAATGGCCATACGTGTAAAATTATTATGCAGACTTAATGCAATCTTGGTCAAAATACCAACAGCATACTTCACAGAATTAGAGAAAATAACCCTAAAATTTATTTGCAACCAGAAGAGACCTAAAATAGCAAAAACATGTGGGCAACAGAGGCAAGGTGGGGTGCATCACAATCCCTGACTTGAAATTATACTACAAAGCTACTGCGATTAAAACAACAACAACACAACAACAAACAACAAAAACAACAACAAAAAACCAGCAGGGTATTGGCAAAAAAAACCAGACCCAAAGATCAGTGGAACAGATTACAAGATGAAGAAACAATGCCACATTCCACTACCTTGTCTAGAACAAAGGGGCCAGACACCTTCACTGGGAGAAAGATAGCTTCTTTAATAAATGGTGCTAGAAAAACTGGCTTTCCATATGCTGAACATTAAACCTACACTCATTTCTCTCACCATGCACTAAACTAAAAATTAAATGGATCAAAGACCTAAATGCCATAGAGATACACTTAATCTGCTGGAAGATAAAATAGGTAAAACTCTTGAAGACATAGTGTAGGCAAAGGCTTTATGAACAAAACCCCATTGTACAGGAAATATTTCAAAGAAACAACAACTGAGATCTCATCATATTAAAAAGCTTTTGAGCAGGAAAAGAAATCACCAACAGAGTGAAAAGACAACCAAGAGTGGGAAAAAGTTTTCCTAGCTATTCCTCAGGCAAAGGACTAATATCTAGAATACATAAACTAAAAAAAAAAAAAAAAAATTAAAGACCCAATCCAAAAATGGTAATCTGAAATGAACAGACACATTTCAGATGAAATAAAACTAGCAAATATATGAAAAAATGTTCTACATCACTAGTCATTCAAGAGATGCAAATTAAAACAATGCTAATATTTCATCTTGCTCCAGAAACAATGGCTATTATCAAGAAATCAGCCAATAACAAATATTGGAGGGGCTGTGGTCAAAAAGAAACCCTTCTCCACTGGTGGTGGGAGTGTAGACTGGTGCAACCCCTGTGTAAATCAATGTGGAGATTCCTCAAAATACACAAGTCATAACAGTGTACATGTACAAACTCCCCATGAGGAATATAATAATTATGTACTACAAATATAATAAAAATAATGATCAAAACATAATCAAAATAAAAATTGAAAAAATGCCAAAGTTAAGACATGAATTTTTTCTTGTTCCTTCATTCCCAGGTGTTTTCCTGGGTCGTCATTGACCGTTCTGCCTGGGGTTGCGGTGTGGGCCTGGTGAGGCTGAAAATGGGCTCCTCTATGTCCTGTCCTTGCCTGACCTCCCCCACCACCCACGTCCTTTTCTCTGCATGTGTGACCAGTGTAGTGAATGAGCGCTCTCCAGGGCTGGCCCTAAGCCGCACCCGGTGACGGAGAGACATTCATGGTGAATGGGGCAGTTTTTCTTCCTCTTTTCTTGGCCCCTTGCTTCTGTACTCCACCATTCGGTGATGTGTGAAAGGCAGGGGTGCAGAATTCAGCCAGGACAAGAAAAAAAAAGTATAGAAAGAAAACCATGGAAGCAAAGCTTTTGTAAATAAGGAAGGGAAGAGGGATTGAAGGGAAAGAAGGGAATAGGAAAAAAAAAGAAACAGCAAGATGTATCATGTACAGGTACAAATCCCCTATGATGAATGTTATCATCATGTATATCTATAATGTACCAATTAAAAAATGCAAAAAAACCATGAATTTTTAAAAAAGCTCTAGGCAGTGGGAACTGTATCAACAAATACCAATATGGCCCTAGTAAAGATCACTGAAATGGCATAAGCAATAGGATAATGAAAATGTTGGATAATTACAGAATAGATTCTACAATTATAGTATATGGACAATTGTACTGCATGGACTCTAAGATACAACCATAGGCCTTTCAAACAGTGGTGTAACTAGCATCCTATATTCTGGCTTTATCATGAAAAATGCAGCTTCCTGTAAATTTAGTACAGCATTCCAGAAAACACAGTGTGGTTGTTAAAATTCTAGTATAAGCTATTATGGTACTTAAATTCTAGTGAAGGCTTAAACAAAAATCTATAGTTTGTAAAATAAAAAAATAACTAATCTAACTTCTGACAGCAAGTGAATGTAATGAAAATAACACTTTCTTCTAATATGTGCTGTAAGAATGTGAAGACCTGGGCACACAGCCATAGTAGAACACATGGAACACAATCAAATCACTGTGCCTTACTTCAAAGAATTCGCGCCCAGTATGCCACTTTATATCCTATGTGTACATCCTGGTTCTTTTACTGACAAGCCAGGTAACTTGAATCCACTTGTGATATCTTCTGTAGTTACCTCTGGACCAGAGAGTCTTAGCTGGTTCCAGAGGGTCCAAAGCCATGCCCTGCTAAAAAGTTGGTGGGGTGACTCTCCCTGGTAGGTTGTCCTGGAAGAGTAAATATTACCTTCTCACTCTGTCCAGTGTTACTGGAGGAATGTGTTTGCACCATTTCTGATGTCTACTTCAAATCCAGATTCTAGAAATGTTTGTGCTCCTGCTTTTGACTATGAACTGCTATCAGGGAAATTGTACATTTACCCATTTATCTATTCAGTATATATTCAGTAACCAATGTGTCAAACAAACTGCTCAGGGCTATTGAACATGAATAAGGTAAACATATCTCTTATTTTTATAAGGTTGAAAATACGTTGGGAAGAAATACAACTTAAATATAATCATAAAAAAATCATGGCAAATGCCAGGGAAGGGGAATTGGTGTGGGGACACAGGACCACTTAGAGGAGCATCTAACCCAGCCTAAAGGAAGTAGTCTCATTTTGAATGTGAGCATGTGTGAGCAGAAAACTATGAGTTGAGTTAGGCTGTTTTTAAAAAAGAGAACCAGAGGTCTGGCAATGATTTTCTTCTGTGTAGTTCCAGCTTCTCCCATGACATTTGAGATATACAAAGTCATATTTGAATGCTTTGTTGTGACCACTGTATATTACTGGAAATAAATTTGGGTCAGCAGAAATCACATATGACTACTCTTTCTTTCCAACTACTGGTAGACAAAACATATGAATGCCTGCATCCCCCACAATCTATGTTTGTAAAGTCTTTAAGTTATTTATGTCTCCAGGTCATTGTTTAGGGAAAAAAAAGAAAATGTCTATCATTATATTAGAAAAAATTAATAGTTGTTAAATCAGGGACCACCACATATCAAATGCATGCTATGTGTCAGGAATATTTTTAATATGCATTAGTTTTAATATTTTTAAATGTTTTCTTTTTAGTGAATACATAGTAATTGTACATATTTAAGAGGTATCATTAACCTTAATCTTACCAAAACCCTATTAAAGTGGATATTTTTATCACGATTTTGTAAAGTAAAATTTGGGGTGAAGTGAAATTAGTAAAATTTTCATTCTTTGATTTTTACTGTACTTTTCTACCTCATAAAATATTAGATATGCAAGTATGTCCTAGATGAAATATTGGATGGGCCCTCTTTTATAAACATCTTTGCATTATTAATCACTAATTTCATGACCAGTTTTAGTTTTACCGTTACAATTACTAATTAATTTCCTGTTATCTATTGTGCTTATCTAGTTTTTCCAGCAACTTTATATTTAGTAAAAATAATGCTGTCTAATTCTTGAAGAGCTAAAGTGTTTGTTCAGAGAACAATGAGAAAGAACAAGAGGAGGGGGACATGATACACATGTTTCAGTGATCAGCAGTACAATTTGGGTGGGCTCTACAGGGATTTTTGAATAGTGGTATGTGGTTATAGTAGTTTTTGAAGCATTGTACGTAAAAATATGGAAAGAAAACCACCAGGGAGCCTAACAAATCTCAAGGATGGAAAAATAAGAGATTATCATGCTTCCTCTGGAACAGTCACTGTAACTTCAGCTTGGTATTTCTAGTATCTGATTATGTTCAATAAAATTTTGGAGAGTTGAAAAACATACAGGTGGAAGAGAAAGGATCTGTTCAACAAGCAAGTACCTAACCACATCATTTCCATCAATGCGAACACATAGCAGATTTGTTTCTGTGGAATATATCAGAACAATTGTCAAAGGTAAACAATGGTAAAAGGTTTAGTGAGATTAATGGAAGTTGAAGATATGAAAAGCATTGACAATCAAAACAAAAAATAGAAATGATACTTAAAAATATACTACTGCTTAAAAGATTTATCCCATATTGTCTCAAATAAAACACCAGTATGTTTCGAATAGTAAAAATATTACAGAGACATACCGTTCAATTAGAAAGTAGTACAACTGGAAATAATTGGCAAAAAGGTTATTCAATCTGCAATTTAAAAATTTAAAAAATGGGGGCTGAGGATTTAGCTCAGTGGCACAGCACCTGCCCAGCAAGCGCAAGGTCATGAGTTCAATCCCCGGTACCAGGGAAAAAGCAAAAGAACAAAACAAAAAAAAAAGGAAAAATTTAAAAAACAAAAGTGATTAGGTTTCAGAAGAAAAAGAAAAAACAAATTACAAAACTTCTACATAGAAATGCTAATAAAAACACTATATAGCAGGGCCAATGGCATATTTTTAATCAATAAACAGAGTTAAATTCAAAAGACTGAACATATCATTGAAAATAAAAGGACAAAAATCAGTGACTTAAGACCTCTTCTACTGCATTTGTGCATGGGTGGAGAAGCAGCGAAGGTGATACCAACCTCTCCTGGTTTGAGAACACAGGTTTACATCTCACAGTGGTGCAGTAACAGAGACCAGATTTATCGTCCCTCTCAAAACAACTAAGGAACAAGAGGAAGGTAATTGTCCCGGCATCCGATATCAGGAAACAGTGAAGTCGTTGTGGGGCAGTGAGAAGCAAATGGGATGAGACCTGCATTGGCCACAGACCACTGCCTGAACATAGTTCTTAGGGTGTGTAGAGACGGGGAAACCAAGCAGAGCGCAGGTGTTACCCAGACCAGGCCCACCTGATAGTCTGAGGAGGCAAAGGCAGCAGTGCTCACTGAGCAGCAGGCTGCGGAAGAAGGAGCTACACAGAGAGAAGACACAAAGGATTGGAGTGAGTCCCCCTCAAGAACTGAGCTTAGCGTTGGTGATACATGTGCACAACTTATCTGAAGTAGTACAGAATGAATTGCCTGAAAGAAAGAATAGTCTTTAAAGCCAGGAGACAGCCACAAACTTGAGTGGGAGATCCCAAAACTCAGAACATCATGTGGAGTTCATAGAGGGATGTTGCGTTAGAAGTAGTGAAAATTAACTATACACTAACTGTCACTCTGGCACCACCTAAGAAACCTTAAATGCCAACTCTGAATGGATAAAATTATTCCAAATAGTTTGACCATGTCCAAGAATAAAGATCTTAAGAATATTCTTAGAGTTACAAATTATCCAATATTCCTAATGGCAAAATTCACAATTGTTTGATCAATCTTACCTTCTTATGTCTGATGGACTGAGCAACTTCGTTGAAGATAACAGTACATAATGTAGCAACCATTGTTAATTCCCATCATTTTGTTTTGTGGTCATGTATCATTTTTATGGTTTTGTGTTGTTTTGATTTTGTCTTCATTGTTGTTTTGTTAGTTTTTTTATTTTTAAAATTAAAAAGTTAAAAAAAGAAAGTGCCAGGAATAAAACAAAACAGAAAAACACTACCCATAGTACTAGATTCTATTGAATATGGAGAAAAATCAAGCAAAGAAACCCAGCTTAGAATTGATACAGATGATAAAATTAATGATCAATGATATTAAAAGCAATCTGTGTATTCAAGAATTTAGATGTATGACTGAACCCATCCAGTGCAAAATTGGTACAGATTTCTATACTGACCCCATTTCCATTTCTAGTGATAAGAAGCTGCAGTGAAGTGAAAAAATACACTTGTTGGGATTAATAGTAGACATTAAGGAAAAGTAGTGAATCTAAAGAATAAATAATAGAATCTGCTAAAAATTAAATACAGAAAAAAAGAACGAAGAACATGTGTAGACTATCCAGGGAATAATTGAAAGGTGCCTACTATGCATATAATTTGAGTGCAAGAGAGACAGAAGGCTGAAAAGTAAAGAAAAACTCAAAAAGAGCGAGAGAGAAAGAGATGGAAAACTGCAGATTTGATAGAAACTAAAACCTTTCAGGTCTAGAAGCTTAATTAACCCTGTGATAGATGCATAAGAATTACACACAGATTACTGTATTACTTTTCTAAATGTGTTGTAACAGAATACCACTGACGAGGTGGCTTAACCGGCACACATTATTTTTTCTCACAGTTCTGGAAGGTAGATATCAAAAATCAAGCTGTCAGCTAGTTGGCTTTTTTTCTGAGATTTCCCTCCTTGGTTTGTAGACAGCCGTCTTCTTCTTCTTTGGGTCCATGGTCTTCCCGTTGTTACTGTGTATGTCTCAATACCTTTGTCTATAAGGCCCTCCGTTATGTAGGATCAGTGCCTCCCCTAACCTTACTTTAAGGTAATTTCCTCTTCAACAGTCCCAACTCCAAATATTATTAGATTCTTAGTTCTAGGGATTAGAACTTCAACACATATACTTTAAACAAACACAATTCAGTTTATTACGTATATCAGACTCGAACTGTTTTACAACCACTGCTAAGTAGAAAATCTTAAAAGCAACTGATGAAATAGGACTTCCAGAATTGCTTGAAAAGGTGGCTATTATGGTGGAGTAAGTGTGCCTGAAGCAAGAGGGAGTAGTTTGAGAAGGATTAATGGCAATGTGTCTTTTACCATAACATTTTTTAATTCAAATATTCACTGTATTTTGTGATTACATACTTAAAATAATGCACATAACTGAGTTACATATGTCAGAAGCAAACTGTACAACTGGGATTTCCTCAAGTTAATTTCCATGTGGAATTCAAGGCGTATTAAGGACAGATGATTTTTTTAATGTCCTAATTTGAAGCTTGCATATGCGTTATTAAATCTCCACAGCAACTGCATCAGTTCTTTAGTTTCATGCACGAGACCTTTCATAGTTGAGAGCATTCTAGCACTGACATTGTTTAGAATTGTTGGCTCCTTGTATTAGGAAAAAGCAGTTTATTTTTAGTCAGCTTTATTATTTCTTAAAAATTCTATACACACAATGCATCATGTTAGAGCCTTTATTCAGTGAAAACCACTCCTTTTACCCCACCTTTGATACACTGCTACTTCCAGTTACCTTCTGAGTATTTCCTATTGAATCTTCATTCCTGCTCTTATATTTGTAATTCTCAAAAGTTGTTCTCGAGAACATATCATGAATGAGCTATTGTCTCCACTCTTTGAGTAGGTTCATTTTATATGTTTTGGGAGAACTCCTTTTCCTTTTTTATTGACTATATTTTCTTAGTTAGCTTTTCTGTTTGACTTTTTAATCATCCTTTTTTCATGCTGTAAATTTTCTTCCAATGCCTGGAGACATTTTATTATTTGTATTTAGAGGACACTATCAGATTGTTTGGAGGTTTAAACACTTGTGACTGACTCTTTCTTGAGGTGAATCTTACCATGTGTGTACTGAGTGGAGAAGCCTCTAATTTGTTTGTGAACTGCCCTGCAAAAGTCAGATTTTTTTTCTCGTCAGAAGTCAGTTTTGCCAGCAAGGTGTCCTCTAACCTTATGTCCATCACAGGTATGAAAAGGGCACAGTTCTAGACTTAGTTGCTGGTCCAATAAAAAGCGATTGAGGGGTCTTATAGGCTTTCATTTTGGATTCTGATCCCCATGTTTGACTGGTATCTGCATTCTAGAGATGCTGTATACTTCAGTTTCTTTAAACTTCTGCCATGGTAGTAAAAAGAGTGACACTTTCTTGGATTCCAGTGTTGGCAGTCTAACAACCACTCCTCATACAAACTTTCACATACTTTAAAAAAAAAATTTCAGCCCTACCCACTGATACCACCAGGCACCTGCTGCCTCTAATTTTCCTTCCTCTCTGAAAAGGGCACTGAGGCTTCTGTTTTTCTTTCTTATTTTTTTTCTGCTCTATTAATTAACTCTTAGCCCTCTGTTTCACATCTTTTACAGCACTATGGATTTCTATGATTCTCTCACTTCCTGCCCTGTTCGCATTGCCTATGTGGATTTACAGCATTTTTAATTCCTAGACTGTTATTTCTTTAGAGGGAGTAGAAGAAAATGGGCGTGTTCAACCTGTCGTATTTAATCAAAATTTGGGTTCTTCCCCTATGACACACTTAGAATAACAACATTACAACATATATTTAAGGGGTCTGTAATTTTCAAGTATTTTGAGGATTTTTAGTTTTATATTTTGCCTTTTTAAAAAAGTAATGACCTACTGTGTGGTAGCTAATGTTTGATAAATTTAGCCTACGTTAAATAAGAAAATGTATCTTAACAGAGTCTCACATGTATTTTATACTCATTTAATATATATTTAAATTAAAAATAAACAAATTCTTATCACCTGTGTTCAAAGTTGCAATTAATAGCCATCAAATAATGAAAATGGGGATGAGAGGAAAAACTATCTGGAGGAGATGAACTTTTTTCCACACTTTGCGGGTGCTGAAATGTGTCTGAGCTATCTTTCTTTGTAATGCTTTTGGCATTTCACATACATGGCAGATCAACACCAGCATATGTTCTTTCACTGATTTTCCATTTCTTCACTAACTTAAACATTGTGGGGACTGGCTGTATTACTCACCAGTTGTGGGATAAAGTAGTTGGCTTGCAATTGATTTAAATTAAATCTGATACTTCAAAGATGAGAATCATGTTTTTACAGTATTACCAAAACACCCATGAGGTATTATATAATCACTTGGACATAGGTGTGTTTATCAATTGGTCTTTTCTCATCCTGGGAAGCATTTTATAATTAGCATCGTTTTTCTTTAATTCAAAAACTATAACTAATTTTCCTCTTTGTACACTCTGCTCCAAGACTTCCAGCAAAAATAAAGTAAAAAGTAAAGAAAAGAAAAGAGATCACCATGAGTTGGGCTAATGCTCAGTTTATTTCAAGATAACACTTGAATAATTTAGGAAAATATTTCCTTTCAATATGAAAGAACATCTATGTGTCCTTTATAGGAAAATATTTTTATTTCAGCTCACTAGTAACATATCAGAGCCCAGAATTTCAAGTCATTTAATGAAGGAATCTACATGTTCCTGTTTCCCTTCTGGAACACTTAAAAAAACTATTTTACTACTGTGATATTTAAAGTAGCTAGAATACTTTCATAAAAGTATTTAACTCACCTATACTTTACCCTTCTGATAAAATATGAACTGTCCTGAATTATATGCTATAATCGTATTATTGCTTTTAGAGCAACAAGTGATTGAAAATCCATATAAGGTAGTTAACAGTAATGAACTCTTGTGCCAGATTAGCTGAGTTCAGATCTTGGTTTAATCACACATGGTATTATGAAGCTATGGCTCATTTTTAGAAGAGCATAAATGATTCTACACAGGGATGTTAAGAAGTAAAGAAAGATAACACAACTGAAAGCATAAAATAGTGTTATTTCCTTGTAAGAACTCAAAAATGTTACCCAATATTTGTTATTATTAAATTGTTGTTGTTGTTGTTATTATCATTATTATTATTAAGGGAGTTCATTTTAGAATATATTCCATTGTTAGAGTTGAAACAGAAAATGTAAGTCTCAATTTCTGACCCTGGGCTTGCATTGACTGCGAAAATATTTTTCAGACAGGCATCTGGAAAACAAATATGAATAATTCAGTTAAATTTGTTAAGAAAGTTGTCATACTATTATTAAGTGATTGTAATATTAAATTTGTGAATAAAATATTTATACATGTATTAATTTATTAAGCATAAAATTAAAATAATTATGATTTTAATTTTATAGCCAAAATAGCTTGAATCAATTATACAGTTAATAAAACACACAATATAATTTCTATGTCTAAAAGCATGAAGTTGTGGGATTTTCCTGTAAAATATAGTTAAAAATTAATTCAGAAAAAGATCCAGCTGGCTTTCAGAAGGAAACTACACTGAATATTTCTCTTGTGAAAGGGAATAACTTTCCAACTGATATGACTTGTTGCACAGTAGTGATATCCTTTTCATCCACTTATATTTCTAAACTAGAGCACAGTCTCTTTTTTTTCTAAGATTATACCTCTGATCCTTAATTTCATGTCTACAATTTTTTTGTTTTTGTTTTTATTTTTGAGACAAGGTCTTGCTGTGTATATAGTTCAGGCTGGCCCTTGAACTCACTATGTAGTGCAGGCTGGCCTCGAACTCATGGTGTTCCTCTGGCCCCTCAGCCTTCTGAGTGCTTGCATGTATGCACCACCATGCCTGCTCTATGTCTACAAAATTTTGCTTGAACATTTTTCACATTTTACAAAGACCAAAAATAGATGAAAATTTCCATGTAAAAAATAAGACTGAGTAGTATTATATGGATTCTGTCTTCTTTAAAAAGAATACTCTTGTCAGTAGCACAGTTTACTTTAATTGTAGTTCATTTTCTTGAACTCAGATTTGGGAAGCTATTAGGTGTGATAGTCTCTATTTAGCATTTCTTATTATCACTTCTTTCAAATTTCTATTTTCTTCTATATTCTTCTATATTCTCAGTTATCTTATCAACTAAACTAGGAGCCTCACAACATAGGTACAACCTTTCTTCTTTAATACATTCTACTTTGCAGTGCTTCACCAAGCCTCATTTTCCTGTAAAATAGCTTTCAATTCCATTGTCTCTCCATCTTGCTTGTCTCTACCTTCTTACTTGCACAAGTTCTCAGAAGAAATGTGCCCTTGCCACATGCATCTCTAGCCTGCTCTCTCCTCATTGCTGTCAGTGTTTTCTGTAGAAATCATGCCCCCTTTCAAGATCACACATTGCCCACAGCATACTAAGCTCCCTTGTGTGAACGATGAAGCCTATCTTCAGTGGTTTATGCCTACGTGCCCAAAGATATGCTGTGCCCTGTGCACTAGTACTGTTATCAATTTTAAAAGATATGCAATGCCTGATCCCTCCTCATAACCTTCAAACAGTAAAAAGTCAACTTCTTCTACAATCAGGAGGAGGGAATTTGATTAGCTAAGACAATATTTCTTAGAGGAAAAAGAAAATTGAATGTTTCTGTTGTATTTACCCCTTTCAATGGTGAGGTGGAGTTTAGAAGATGAACTGTAGATGCATCTTGACCTTTACCCTAAGAAAATGTCTTCAACTCCTGTCTTGCCACAAACTTTTATAGATTTTTTTTGCCACCTACATACTTGAGGCTACTTGTTTTCTCTCATAGAACAATACTTGAAGCTCTATGTGAAATGTTTTGCTTGTACCATTGCTAGCTAAATAGTTTCTGGTTGCTGATTGCTCAGCTTCAATAATTCCACCTTAACTACTCCCCAGAAGTAAGTTCATATGTGTTTGTAGTAGACAGCCCGTAGGTGGCTTTGAAGGATGCTTGCCTCTTAATACTCAGGCACCCCTGTAATCTGCTTGTGTTAGCTCTCTGTCCCTGTGACAAAATATCTGAAAGAAATTAAATTAAGGGATTAAAAGTTGATTTTGTCTCAGAGTTTCAGATGTTTTAGTCCTTGGTTGACTGACACCACTGTTTCTGAACCTGTGCTAGGGCAGTACATCATGGTGGAAGCATGTGACACAGGAAAACTGCTCACTACATGGTATCTGGGAAACAGAGTGGGAGAGAAAGCATCCAGGAGCAAACTGTCTCCTTCAGAGGCACGCTGCCAGGAACCTATTTCATCCAACTCATAGGTTCCAGCTCCTAAAATTTCTACCACTTCCAGAGTGCCACCACCTGACAACCAAGACTTTAGCCCATGAGCTTTTGGGAGACATACCAGAGCCAAAATATAACAGCTCTCCAGTTATTAGGCTGCCTTTGTGATTCACTGTAACAAGTAGAATACAGCAGAAGTAAGAGTATGTTGTTCTTGAGTTTGGGTTATAAAAAGACTGTGGCTTCCCTCTTGACTGTGCTCTCTTAGATCACTATTTTGGGGGAAGCAAACTGTCATGTTGTAAGCAGTCCTGGGTTCAGGATCTTGGAAGCAGATCTTTTAATCTCAATAAAATCTTGGTGACTACAGTCCTGGCCAATGGCTTTCTTACAACCCAGTGAGAGACCTCAGGCAGAGGCATCTAATTAAACCAGGCCCAGACTCTTCACTGAATCTGTGAAATAATAAATGTTTATTATTTCAAACTGTTCAAGTTTGAGATAATTTGGAATGATAGGTAACTATTATATTTTACTGCAGAGCTATCAAGCTCGCTTGAAAAGCATTGGCTGCCAGAGATTAGTTATATTTCTTTTCTATTCTAAGTTTTTTTTTTCATTTTTTAAAAGAGACTAAAAAACAACAACAAAATAACAACACAGACAAAAACAAAATAACACAAAAATAATAAAAATGATACAGGGTTTCAAGACAAAATGATAGGAATTAACAGTGGTTGTTATATTACATATTGTAATCTTCAACAAAATTGCCAGATTACCAGATGTAAGAATGCTAAAATATTCAACTACTTAGAAATCCCCAAACTTCATGTTTGCCTTATTTCTTCTGCAGATCCTCTTCCTCCTGTTCTGCTCTTCAGTTTCATATTTTCTGGAAAGCTCTCCTCTGATAAAACCTGTTGATATGGTAGCCTTAATATTATTTCTGTGCATTGTATCTATTATTTTGGCCATCTGATAATTTTATGTCTTTTTTTTTTCGGGGTATACATTTAAAGATGACACCTAAGTTTTGTCATGAAAAATACAGAAGAAAATTTTTGTGAAAGCAACCATGCCTGGCTTAGTTATTTATCTTAACCTCTGAAAAATGTCAGTTGCCAAATCAATCACACACTGAAACTGATACAAGGAAATGGCATGTTGCTAAAATAAATATGCGGGTAAACAAAAACAGGCACAGTAAAATCATCAGCTCTTCTGCATTGAAAACATGCCTCCTGGCAATTTTTCCTGAGAACCTCCGCTGACAATGAAAGGGAAGGCATGCATGCAGAAATGCACCATAATGGCTTGTAAAATAACTTTCTAATTACACAAGTCCAGCATTCTGGTGTCTATTGGGCCCACTGGCCATTATCAAGCTTGGGTGTCTGCAGGTGCAGTTGATGCTTAACATATTTTGTTTCCACTTAATCCTCTTATCCCGGGATGACTCCTGACTCCATCTGCCTGTTGTCCCTCATCCTCTCATTGAGCAATGCCTTGACAAGCTCAATTAGCCAATAGCAAAGGAAAGTTCCTCCTGACTTCTCTGCAATCAAATGGTGAGTGACATTGTCTTTACTGGCCTAAAATTACGGAAGCTTTTGGTCAAATTGATTTTCAAGAACTATTCCTGCTTTTTCTTATGTTGTCATGATTATTGCCTGTTTATATCCTGAGTATCAAATTCTAAAAAAAAAAAAAAAACTACTCAGAAGTTTTAAAAATTCTCAATCCCCTTCAACATCACACTTTGCTGACTTACTTTTATAATGTATAATTCTTAATTTATCAATCTTTCCTCTGTTTGTTGTAAGACAAAGACAAAGTTTACGGAAGCCTTATCACTAAATGCTTTCATAAACTTTTGTAACTGTGGGCTATTTGTCTTTAAAGTGCTACGCAAAGATTTCTCTGTATTAAAAAAGCAATGTGTGTGTTTCGTGTGTAGACGCTCTCAGCAGGAAAAGGACTGATCAGATTGGAAATGTCCCAGAAAGGTGGGTCATTTGAAGAAAGTGATTCAGTTTCGAGATTTTCCCCCATAAACCTTGCTGTTTACTTGGAAAAAAGCCATAGGTAGTCTGGGAGTTTGCTTTGAGAATCATACACGTTCAACTCTAAAGTTTCTGCTCACTGTTTTGAGAGGCATAGACTGTTCTTCCATGATATTTTAATCTTGGGCCTTTAACTTTTTAACAAATGAGAAATTTCTTTCAGTTCTTATAAGAAACAGAAGATAGTGCTGTCACACGTAAGAGTTAGAAAATATATCTGAGTTTCTATTTACTTAAGAAAGAATCGGCAACTGGAAAGTCTTTTCAATGTTGTAATCTTAATTCCTACTACTCCAGTATAACGTTTAGAAGCAGATAAACAATTATCTCTAAAGGTTCTTATCTTTCTCCACTTTCTGAACAAGCTCCTCTTCCAACTTCAAGACCAGTCTCCTGCAGAAAAGTGTCTCTATCCTGAGACCCTTCACGGAGTCCTCCCCTGAGACTTTGAGAGCTCATTTCCTTATGTATTCCTTGTGCTGGAGATGCTTTTATTGGAAAAAAAAAAACTTAAAAATTAAAGCTTTTATTGAAAAAAATTTAATAGATCCTCAACAAAACTTATGTAGGAAAAGAACCAAGAAGGAAGTATGGCCTTATACATTTTTTATCTACTTCTAAGAACCTTGAAGTAAATTTAGTGATTTTTTAAAAATTCTTCATGAACATGAAACTTATTAAAGTGCTTGGTGTGAATTATCATCTAAACACGTACAAGTCAGTTTATAAGTTAATAGGAAGTATGCCTTTACTGGTAAGATTGCTTGTCATCTGGATGTGGCTGTAATTTTGAGAAAATACAGTAAATTCAGCTTACAACAATTTTGAGATCTATATATATACGCACTAATAGAGAACTAATAATGAATATCTGTGACTAATTATTGGAGATGACTTTAAAAGCACCCACACAACTGAACTTTCAGTAAACTATTAAGTGCTTCTTTGATTTTACCAATTTTAATGATTACCTAATATTGTCTCAATTTAACATGGGAAAAACTCTCATTTTTGAGTTAAATATAACTATTAGATAAGACTTTAAGTTAATGAACATACTTCAGTGGGTTAATATTGTCATATGAGGTCACAAATAAAGATTTTTTTCACATTAATCATGCTCATTTTTGGCATGTGACCTTCTAATCTGTCATATAGATGTCAAAGTCATGATTTTAGATCCGCATAAAAACATTTAGATAAAATGTTGGATTTAAAGATCTCCATCTTTACATGAAAAGCTATCTGTAAATTGTTTCTAGGCAGTTACAAAAAGTAAGAGGAAAGGAGGTTTTAATTAATGACCTACCTTTAGACTAGAGATAGATTGATGTTTATGTACACTATTTTCCATGCACACTATTGCACACACATCAGACAGATAATTTTTCATTTAATCTTCTGACTTGTGTTTGACCTCTGATACAATTGAAAGTATACTTGATGATGATAAATGGTTAGAAATATAAAATAATATTAAATTATATACAGTATTGAGCCTACTGTATATAATTAGTTAATTTTCACAAACTAATTTCTTGCTTAGTCTAAATAGGGAATCTTAGAAAACCCTAGGATTTAGCTAAGTTTCTCGATGATATTTGAGTAGTAAGAAGTGAAATCCATAAAATATGACTTAATTTGTCTCCTGCCAGAAGCTATAAAGGCAAATGTATCTAAAGGTCTTTCATGCTTACATGTGTACAATGAGTGATATCTTTCATCATTTATAGTAAATATGATTATTGCCAGATTACAAATATGAACTCAGGATGTTCCTTGGAAAAAACAATTCAATGTTTGCAACTCTTTATAGATGTGCATTTTCTACAAAGAAAATATCTTTTCATTTTGCTGTAAACTGGAGTATATTATTTATCTCTTAAAAGTGTACAGTGACATTTATATAATTCATGTTAAAAGGAATTAATTGAATGTTCATTATTTTCCTTAAAAGAGTAGGAAAATGTGATGGCAATTTCTTTATTATAGACATTTGTTTCATTTTAAAGACAGCAAAATGAGGATGTTAGCAGAGGCGCTACTGCTGCTTTCCCACTGTGCGAGCGCCCCAGGAGGAATGCAAGGGAAGTGCCTGCATCTCAGGTCCTGGTCGTGAGCCCTGCTCGGCCTGCATCTGGGTTTGTGACTCTCCTCCAAACCACACCAGCCAGCCCAGAAGTATTTAGTATGGTTCACAAAAGTTGGGGTCTTGATAAGAGATGGACAGGCATTTATATTCACTTTTGAAAAACCTGATATACATGGCTATTTTGCAATTAAGGTTCAACCCTGAAATTTTGCATTAAAAGGGAGCCCGATTGCTTGCATGGGAGTCTCTCTTCTCACTTATTTTTAATGACTTTTTTTAACCTCTGATAAAATTGAAAGTATATTTGATGATGACCAATATATGTGGATAAATTCTTAAACATACAAAATCATACTGAACTGAATACAGTATTAGGAAATGAATTGAGGGCATTTGCACTAAGCTGCATCCTCTGCACTTCATGTACTTATTCATTCATTCATTCATTCATTTTATTTTGAGACAGGATATTACTAATTCACTAAGTTGCCTGGGCTGGACTGGAACTCATCATCTTCCTGCCTCAGCCTCCCAGAATACTAAAATTATAGGATTGAACCACCACACTTGGCTCTTTATATAATTCTTTTCACTCTATTAACTTTTTAATGCACAAGACTATCCAGTGTGTAACTTATTCTTTATAAATCATGTATGTGATAAGAAGTACATGAGCTTGTTAGGAATTTAAACAACTTTAAGAAGGAAAAACCTGCAATTTCTCCTCAGCTTAATAAAGTAAGTTCCTTGACTAAAAAGCACCCAAGCCATCTGAAGTGCAGATAATTTTATTTTTAAAAACATCATGCAAGATGCTCCTCTACTGTAGAAGAGGGGGAGATTTGGCTATCTGGCATGAAACAGTGAATATTCCTGAGGGATAAGAAAAAGTTCTGACAGATGAATAAGAACATCATAAGCAAGACTCTTGTTATGAAAGAGAACTTTCAAGTGTAGCGTTCATTTCTACCTACCCTACGCCAACACAACTCATTTGACTAAAGAATGCACGGATCAAAACTGACTTCAAAATAAAGGTCAAAAGCACACTGTGTGCGCTCCTCAGTTGATGGGCATTTGGGTTATTTCCAAGATTTTGCTATGATAAATTGTGCTGCTATAAACATGGGTGCACATATATCCCTGTGGCATGATGTTTTTAATTCTTCTGGGAAAATACCCAAAAGGGGAATAACAGTTAAATGGGACCTCTAATCCTAATTTTTTGAGGAATCTCCAGACTGATTTCTGAAGTGACTGCAACAGTCTACATTGCCACCAACAGTGAAGAAGAGTTCCTTTTTCCCCATAGCCTTGCCAGCATTTGTTATTGGTTGATTTCTTGATGATAGCCATTCTTACAGGGGTGAGATGAAATCACGGTGTTTTTTAATTTGCATCTCTCAAATGACCAATGATGTTGAACATTTTTTCATGCAGTATTTTTACACAATGGAGTATTACCAGCTATAAAGAAAGGCAAACGTGAGGCTTTTATAGGTAAATGAATGCAACTAGAGATCATACTCATAACTGAAATAAATCATACCTGCATGTGTAAACACTGTATGGTCTCCCTAGTGTAAGAACCTGAAAGTATAAATAAAATCTGAAAGGTACAATAGATATCGTGTAAGGGAAAGAAACTGCTCAATAGGAAAGAATAACTGGGATGAATGAATGGAAAAAAGAAAGAAGGAAAGGAAAAAATATGTATACATACAGATGATAGCTAAAATAATTTTACTACTAATTTCTATTGGTTTATTGAAAGGAACACTTAATGTTTAATTTTTTGATCAGTCTTGTATACCTATATCTGGTGATCTGAGCAACTACTTTGAAGATAACAATAAATAATACAACAACCGGTGTTGATTTCCTGTCATCTTGTTTTGAAATTCTGTATCATTTTTATAGTTTTTGTATTGTTTTGGTTTTGTCTTTGTTTTTGTTCTTTTCTCTTTAAAGTAGAAAAGCACACTGTGTGAAAGCCAGCTCCACGGTGAAGGACAGTTGCGAGGTCATAGGAACATGAAGGAGCTGGAGGCAGTGAAAGTAACTTTCCCCCAAAGTTTCAGGCCACTTTGTCACAGTGTGTCAGTGCTCATGCTGCGTGATTCACCCTGATCCTATGTGCCTTAGCTGATTGCACAGTGAAATCTCAGAAGGGATTTTTCTTATCTACCCTGCGTGGCCTTGGAAAGTTTTCAGATGGTTACACATAGGGCATAAAACAATTTGATCTTCCACATTTAAAAATGATGATACTTATCAGGATAGCAATATATTTTGACAGCTTACATATGTGACAGTCTTTCAGTAGACTTGATATCCATGTCTTATTTCATCCTAATTTGCATTTTGTGGGTTACATGTTGTCATCCCTAGTTTTCACATAAGGAACTAGATTGAGAGTAATTAAGGAGATTGGAAAGGCTATGCCTTGATGATAAATATGAAAATAATGGCACAGGTTGTGTAAAAATTGTATTATTAAGAGGACTGGAAAGCTGAGACAAAATATATACCAAACTTTAGTAAGTTTAAATTGTAGGCTGAAATATTATACATAGATATGATGCACCATATAAAATTGTATGTATTTTGTTATATATTCACTAAAATATTACATTCAGTTTGAGAATTGTGTTTATAGATGTTATTTAGTAAAAATACATTGCAGAGTAGCATTTGCTTTACTTTTCCATTGAGCTTTTTTATTTTAGAACAGGTTCAGATTTACAGGAAATATGTGATGATAATGCTGAATTCCCATATGTAACATGCTCAATTTAAGCTGTTAGTAATATCTTACCATGGTATGATACATTTGTCAGAGTTCATGAACATATTGAAATTGTTATTGTTAACTAACATCCATATTTCACTCAGAATTCCTAAGCTTCTGCCTCAGGCTTTTTTTCCCCTCTCCTAGGATCCTGTGGAAGATACGTCATTACATTTAGGCTTCACACTTTCTAAAACTGCTACTCCTGACTGCCATGAATTATCAGACTTTCCTTGCTTTTGAAGACAATGGGTTTTTTAGAACTAATGAGACCTGGTCAGATCACTCCTTACTGTGACCATAAAGTGTGATGTCAACTTGACTGGATTAAATGCCCTGGGAATTAGTAAGGCACACTTCTGCTTACACCTGTGTGGGTCATAAATGCATGACTTGGCTATGATACATAGACCCCTCTTTGTCACTGCTGCCCTACACTGCTTCTTAACTGTAAGGGACTAAGCATCTTTCCCTGGCAACCCCCTTACATGAGATGTTCGTGCCTTAAAGTCATCCAACCATGGGCTGAATCCCCTGAAATCATAAGACAAATTAAACCTCTCCTTCTCTAAACTATGGGTGCCTAGGATTGTGCCCTGGTTAGAAAAGTGACTAATATAGTGGGGGACTGTATGTGTTTCTTAAGAAATCTCCCAGGGAATTCAGTTTCTATCCCAATTTTGGACATTTTTCTGATTGTCAATACCTTCTGAGTGTAAGGGTTTATGGTGTAGTGACTGCAAGGTACATGCAAGTCAGGACTTGAGGTTTTCCTGAATGCAAAATTTGAGAATATCACAGACAGCCAAAGAGACCTATACTTGAGTCTTGACTCAACCACCCATGGGAATTTTGGATTTGGGCAAATAAATTAATCTCCTAGAGCCAGATAACTGATAATTAAATGGCAACCATCCACTTTAAAGAGCAGGGTAAGGATGAAAAGAAATTAAGCACACTAACTTTCTAATATAGTTCCTAGACAGAAAGCTATTTAAACAAAGTAGATTTAAAAGTATTATTAGATACTATTTGTAAAGAATTGAGCACAAACTAGACCTTAATAGAAATTATTAAAAATGACTGACTTAAGGAGTAAGCCTATTTAAAATTTGAAAGTATTTAATTTAGGAATACATATTATTTTAAGGAAAGTAACATTTTTGGCAAACAAAATGACACCATTTCTCTAAGTAAGTAGTTATTTCCCTGAGTAAACAATCTATAAAATTTTTAGAGCTCTGTCTCCTATTTTGCAGTTCATCAAATTGAAAGGTTGGCATCAAACAGGTTGATACTACTTCCCTGAGTAGGAGAGGTGGTGTAGATCCTCCATGCACACCTGAGCAACTGATGATTAAAGCTGCATTCATAGTCAGACAATAGTTAGTTCTATAGTATTGGAAACGGCAGCTGTTTTCCCAGACTTGCATTCAAGCACAGAGTGAGACTAGCAAGAGAGAGCATATAGTCCTATTTGTAATGTGTTTTTCAGTTAGCCATTAAAGAGTGAACTAATCAAGCCCATTCAGAGCATGTGCGCCCAAAATAGGCCATTAAAGGAACAAACTATAAACTAGGAAATAGTCTTCTGAGTATGACAAGCTAGATAAGATTGAGTGATCATGTTAATAAATACTGGCTTTTTGTCCATGGCTTTAAAGAAACCAGAATAGGTTCAATGGAAATTGGGCTTTGAGCCCAAAAAGAATTAGGCAGTGAGCCTAAAGGAAATTTAATGTTCTCTGCTTCTCCTTTCTGCTCTCTATTTAATTTGGCTTTGGAAGAAGTCTCTATTTGTGAGACAATTTAAAGTTTATCTGAAGCAGGTGGATGATAGTTTTAAGTTTACTAAGATGAAGAAGAAGAGAAGGATCTTCTATCCTATTTCTTCTAAATAAAGAAGCCAAGGGCACCACTGGTAAATATCAGGAGTTCCAAGGAAATCCTTGCAAACAGAATTGTGTCATCTGTAGTGTAAAGGCTATTTATAACTTTTGCCAGGATGAATTTATTGACTGTCTTTATCTCATAGTTTGGTTGACAGGTCCTACCTTATTACAAAATAATTTTAATAGTCTCAAAAAGTACTTAAATCATTTGATTTACTTGATATTTCTATTGAAGAAGTTTCCAAGTAGTCACAAAACATATTTAAATAGAGGATTTACCTCATTTTGCTTTAAGCCAGATTTTATCCTTTTAATGACTTGAATTTAAAGACAAGGCTAATGATCTGTAAATTCAAATGAGAATAAACATTTATCCTGGTTAGTGAAAAAGAAATAACTAATAAATGCATCTAATAAGAATACAAATTTATTTGCCCAAGCAATATATTAAAGTAGTTTATATACCCTTTTTACTAAGCAAAGGGTCAGAAAATCTGACATATAGAGGGAACTTTAAAATTTAATACACATTATGTGTATGGGTACACATAATGTATTTACATTACGTGTAAAATTTAATACACATTATGTGTATTTCTAAGAAATGTACAAATGAACTTCTGCCATAGTGCTTCAGCTTTTTAGTGAATGCAAATGCTAGCCTAATAATAGTTACTTTTTTAACTAAATTTATTTAAAGGAAGAGAGCACAACAATGATCATACCAATGCCAGATGCTACAGGTTAAGGTTATTTCAAAGGTAAATAGACTAAAAATATTGGCAGAGATACCTCAATTCATCAATTACTATAATGGTATGAATAAACAGACAATGTAAAAACATAATTCCTTTCCAGCTCCAGGGTCTGAGGTTGCAATTTTGCATGAAAGAGGTCCCGCAAATAGAATAAAAGAAATCAAAAATAATAAAGGTGTGTAATTAAAACATACTGAATAATCAACTGATGCATCTCATATTCTATTGACTTGATTATGCAATTAAGTTGCCAAGAATATAGCCTGGTACATTGGGAATATTACTATTAATTAAAATATAAATTTTAGATTGAACAAAGACATTTTGACCAGAATCTTGGATTCCAGCTAGCTTTCTTGATTAAAATCCAGTTTATTTTGAATACATGATGTTTGCATCGACACCACCTATAATTTAGGATGCTTTTAGGTTATAAATGTTGTAGATCAAAACTACCCTCCAAAAGGCTCATGTGTTCCAAGCTGGGGCTTTCGGGGAGGTGATTAGGCCATGGGCCCTAACATTGGTAGCTGAGTGTACTGTCAGACAGGGGGCCTGGCTGGAGGAATTAGGTCCTTGACTGTGAAGGTGCATCTTTCTTCAGACGCTGTTCCTATTGCCTCTGCTTCCTGGTTGCTATGGGCTGGGCGGCTCTCCTCCCCCACGCCCTTCTGCCATGATGTTTCCGTCTCTGAACAGGGCAACCACGGACTGAAACCTCTGAACAAATATACTGAAACAGTTCTTTTCTTCTTTAAATTGCATATGCCAGTTGCTCTGTTTTATCCATGGAAAAACTGACTGAAACAATGAATAATATTTTATGGTTATTAATTTAATCTAGAATGTACAGGTTCTAAATAAAAGCA
The DNA here is from genome assembly GCF_000276665.1 of Chinchilla lanigera. Classification (NCBI taxonomy): domain Eukaryota; kingdom Metazoa; phylum Chordata; class Mammalia; order Rodentia; family Chinchillidae; genus Chinchilla; species Chinchilla lanigera. The sequence continues at coordinate 4,946,954 of NW_004955433.1, forward strand.
CTTAGAAAATTGAAACGCCAAGAAAATGATTACTCATGTCTTTGTTAAAGGACTATGCCTTTCTCACCTTAGTAAATTTCAACCTAGCTTTACACCGGAATATATTTCTAACTGTATAATTATAGACAATTATATAAAACGAAGGGTTAGAATTCATAATCGTATAAAAGGACACATATTCCTGGATCCAAATTTTTTTTATTTGGGCTTGAGGAGTCTAACAGGTACAGCACATGAAAGTCTCAAGAAAATTACTCACTGACAAGATAAATAGCAGCCTTGCATTTAGAACCCACTAGCTTATAGATGAGTTCATCTTTTGGCTTTACTCCAAATGCCATGACATTCACTTATCTATGGACAATATCACAGACATCCAGCACTGTTTCCCTAATTCAGTCTTCATACACACATTGCCAAGGCAATAGCTCTAAACAGTGTCTGTGCTTTCACTACTAATCAAATTACTTTAACAAGGAGCAGTCGTGTAAAAAAAAAGAGTGCTGAGACTGTTGGCACTTACCCACACACTGCTGTGCCATCATTGTCTGTAGCTGTTAGCTGAAGGCTTTCTGGTATACCTCTTAGGGTTATCAGTAGTCTCTAAAGAAAGTTCTTCGATATTAAACAGCGAGTAGGTACATATTGATGGAATATGTGAGTAGGTAATATTGACGGAATGATAAAGATTTATCATACTGAATGGAATTGCTGACATTTATGTCGCTACTCATTTGGATTAGTAAAAACAAATCTCCCAAGAAAAAGCACTGGATAAACTGTTCTTTTTTTCTTTTGCTTTTCCAAACTCTTCGATGCACTCCTTATAATGACATTTTCCAGATTTCTGCAAGTCTCAGACCTGGAGTGTTTCTTGGGATAGCAACAGACAGCGACCAGCCAATGAATGATGACTCTGTTTCTGTGTTTGTGTTGCATAACAGATGCTGGGTCCACCGTGACACAGATTTTGCCTCCATGAAATTATTTGATTGAGGAGTCTTTATTTCAGTGAGTTTGATGGGTTATGTATGGAAAATAATGTAATTCTTATAAAATATGATTTTAAAATGGAAAGAACTGTATAAGAGAAAGTTTAAAATGATGGGATGGACAAATACCAAGCATTTAAGATATTTCTGTTTTTGATTGGTATGAATAATACTACACAAACATTCATTTATGGTGGACTTGTGCATATATTACTATATGAAGTATAACCAGCAGTAGAATTTCAGGGTAATGGATTATTGTTAGCTTAACATTTAGTAGAAAATATTAAAATTACTCCATGGTAATTTTAACAGCTTATATGACCACTAGAAGTGTGTGAGACTTCTAATTATTAATCGCCCATCCAAAATTAAGATTGTGGGACTTTTAGTCATTCTGGTGAGTTTATTTTTAGAGTTACTATGTTGTGATATTAATGTGTATTTCACTGCTTGTTAAAGGGGCTGAGCATATTTTTCTTAAGTTTACTAGCCTCTTGCATATCTTTTTGGGGAAATGGGTTTAAATAATGATTCTCCAAATTTTTCTTGCTCTCCTTTTTTTGTTAATTTGTAATGTTCTTCACGTAGTTTTACTGGGAGTCTGTGTGAGTTGCATGCATTATAAATACCAATCTTTCTCACTCCATAGCTTAACTTAACACTTCTGTAATGGTGTCTTAATGAACAAATTCTTTCAATATAAATGTCTAACTGGTAATCTTTTCCTTAAAATATTTATATGTGATAGTTATACAGTAAGCTTCTGAAAATAGTTTTGATTTTCTCTTCCCTGGAGATCATGTGGATAATAAGAATAATTTTTTGTCTGATCTCCTTTCTTTGTCTTTATTTACATACTCATCTTCTATAATGGCGTGGTAATAGTCCACATAGTCAACTACATGTTAAACTACATAGTGTTACATGTTTCCTTCTTAACATAGCAGATAGTTAACTGATTTCATTGGTCTTTATCAGGTTATTTTGCAAAATTTTATATCTGCCTTGATATTGTGAAATTTATACTATTTTCTCTCCTAGATTGTCTTTAATTTTACTTCCTCTCTCAGATATTATTGTTCATATTCATGGTTTTAGCTGTCATATGTTGATGACTTACACATTCACATTCATATCTTCAAATTAAGTATGTTTAATATTTTTTATCTATATACAAAATGATGTCTATCTATATTTTCATATCTCTATCCAGATGTTTTATAGGAACCTAACTTTGGACATGTCCAAAAATGAATTCACAAACTTTCTGCAAATCTTCCCTGTCTACCCAGGTAAGTGTTATCATTACATGCTTTAGTCCAAGCTCAAGAAAACTATCATTTAAACTCACTTTTTTTTTATTATCTCTCTGTTACTATGTCCACTAATACTGCCTTTCTACCTCTTCCATAGGTTCCTGCTCAAGCCTCCATCCAGTCATAGACAGATAGCATCAGTAGCCATCTAATTTGTTCTCTTACATCTACATCCCAACTCTAAATCTTTCTTCACAGAGTTATCTGCAAGGATGGGGATATTTACTTACCACTCCCACACTTAAGCTCCTTCCTATTTCCAGGCCATCAGCATAATAAAACTCCTAAACGTTTAAGGAGGTATAAACAATCAAATATGACTTTGTCCTTGCAGACTTCTCCACTTCCTTCTCTATCATTCTCCTAGCTGACTTCTGCCTTCCCTACTGGACTATATTCAGAAGAATACACTGCTTCTCTTTTCTGCAATTAGTAGTGGTTCCATATGATTCATATTGAAGAATAGAATAGACAATGCTATTTTTCTGTTTTGTCCTTTACACTACAGTGTTTTTTATTTGTTTATTTGTTTAAATGCCTTTTTCTACTGTTCAGGAATTTAGTGTAATTAAATAGACTTAGACTGTTTAGTTATTACACATCTTAGGATATATCTCGTTATCCATATTCTGTCCATAATTTATCACTATTTTTAAGCAAAGGACTGGCTTTGATTTTGCCTTCTCACAGAGGTTATATCTTCTGATCATTTCCCCATGTAATCAGCCCTGGTATTCATTGTGACACGGAAATAGTTAATAGAGTTATTTTCCTTTGACTAAAAACAGGATCCAATATTAAAATAATCATCTGTTTCCACTGAAAATAACCATATAAATTCCATGTTTCTTTCTATTAAGTATTCTATATCCCCTTTCTCTACATGGTATTATAGGTATTTTCTCTATTTCACTATCAGTATTTATAGGCAACATTGTGTAGATATATACATATATACATATTGGTGTATAGATACAGCTATACTAAATTTGTGATATATTTCATACTTTATTAAGGAGAGAAAATAATAATCTATTTCTTTTACAACACCTGTTGAATGGCTAGTGAAACATTACTGATGCCTGGGAGGCAGCATTCAGTAGTACTGCGTATAAAGCTTTGGAATGTACAACTGGGTTTGAATCTTCATTATACCACATAATATCTACTCAAGCTACTTCAGCGTATCTTGTCTTGTGTATAACATAAAAATAAAGTCTTTTACTTTATATGACTGTTGCAAGAACTAAAAGAGAATACTGTAATTATCACAATAGCTGGTACCAAAGTGTTCAAAAGGAAAAAGGAACTGGGGTGGGGAAATAGGGAAAAGAAGGAAGGGAAAAGAAAAAATACAAGATAGTTATACTACTAGTTTTTCTTTGTTCATTGAAAAGAAAGGTCTGGGGGCTGGGGATTTAGCTCAGCGGCACAGCGCCTGCCTGGCAAGCGCAAGGTCGTGAGTTCGGTTCCCGGTACTGGAGAAAAACCAAAACCAAAAAAAAAAGAAAGAAAAGAAAGGTCTGTGCTAATATCATTTGGAGAATTGTTTATGCCCATATCCTGTACTCTGAATAACTACTTTAAGTATAACAATACACATTGTATTAACTATTGTTATTCTCCCATTATTTTTAATGAAGATTTGTTTACTTTTTTCCAGCAAATAAAAATAAATAAAATTATTGCTAATACTTTAAATATATTTCAAAAATATACCCCATACAGAAATTAATTTTTCTAATGTTTGAAATAGGTAAAAGAAAACATAACAAATTATTCAAACTATATAAAGCACAATAAAAAATTCTTTTTACTACTCCTTTGGATTTATCTTTGAAAATAGTTTTTAAATGATAACATTTTAAAGTATTTGCAGCATGTTTGATATGTCTGGATCATAAATTACTAAGGACTTTGCATTCTTTTTTTTTTTTTTTTTAGAAATAAAAGGAGGAAAATACTAACAGACAGACAACATTTTCCAAAATAGCAAAGGACCAGTACAGACAGTACAGAGTTACAAACAGAGTGGTAGGGAATTAACAATGCTTGTTGTATTACATATTGATGTCTTCAAAGGACTTTGCATTCTTAAAGGGGAAAAGTATTACACTTTTAATACTTGTGTCATTATTAGCCCTTATACATTCTGATTTACTGTATTATAATTCCTAAGTTTACATGAGATACAATATCATTATGAAGATCCTTACATGCATGGTAACAAAGTGATCTTTTAATAAAAATCATAAATCTTGTATAAGAGGAATGTACCTGTGGCTTTACAAACTTAGAAGCTAACCATAACTTTTCAATCAAATGACAGTTCACCTGTGTATCCAATAAGAAAACACAGTCACCATTAATTATTCTTTCTTTTATTATCTCATGGGCTTGGAATCATTAGCGTAATTTCCAGGACAGGCTTTATATTTGATTTTGGTCATACTGAAAGCCGCAGCCCACGTGTGAGTTACTATGGCAATATCACAGTTTGATCATGTAGCCAAAACATCAGAAACAATATATGCTTTGCATTATATGAGGCTCTGCTTAACCTATTCTTTAAGAAAGAGAAAATCATAACACATGTTTCAGGTTAGTACCATGTCCAAAGTTTCAGAAGTTGGTACAACTTTTACTTCTCAACTAGTAATAGAGAATGTACTCCTATTGCTAGCTCAAAACTGTGAGTGTACTGTCTGGCCTTGCTAGTATTGTCATAACAAAGCACTATAGACTGGATGGTTTAACCAACAGAAATGTTTTCTCACTGGGTATGGTGGTGCATGACTGTAATCCTAGTATTCAACAGAGTGAAGCAGGAGGATTGCTGCAAGTTGAAGGCCTGCCTGGGCTACATAGTGAGTTCAGGACCAGCCTGAACCACATAGTAAGACCCTATCTCAAAAACAATGTTTTCTTCACATTTCTGGGGGTGAAAAATTGAGATGAACATGTTTTTTGGGTGTGTGTTTTTTCTAAGCCTCTCTCTATGGTTTGCAGGTGACTATCTTCATCTAGTATCTTTATTTCATCTTGCTTCAATGTATTCCAGTGTCATGATCTCTTTTTCTTGTAGGGACACTGATACTATTGGATTAGGGTGCTGCATAGAACCTCATTTTATCTCAGTTATCTGCTTTAAAGGCTTTATGTGCACATATGAGCACATTCTGGGCCAGTGAGTGTTGCCATGTCAACATATGAATTTGAAGAGTTGCAGAGGATGCAATTCATCCCATAACATGTATTCTATAGAAGTCTGAGCAAATCAGAATAAGAAAAGTGTGGGACACTCACATTTAGCCAGAGAGATACAGGAGATTCATGGGAAAAGGGTACAAACTCTTAAATTTACATAAGTTTCATGACAAGCTGAATTTTAGGGCTTTGCACTACTTAGTAAAATGACTATATTTATAAGTAAGATTAATTTTTCAAGCAGCAAACTAAATATAACGTCCAGTTGCTCTTTGTGCTGGAGTAATACTGAGACATGATTAGCCCTCTGCATTGATATTTTATTCAAATAAGTATGTTGTAATAAAAAAATGTTTTACTTATAAGTATATACATGAACCACTTTTCCCAAAATTGTTTCCAAATGTATGTTCCCTCTAGCTTCCCCCAACAGTTTTACCTTTTTTCACTGTTATTTTGGAATAAAAAAATTAAAGTACTAAAGTTTAGTTTAAAATAAAAACGATAGTTTTTTTAATTTTAAATTTTGAAAATTAACTGTGAAGTGAAAAATCCTGAGGATTGGCAGATATTCTGCTTAAAGTTGGTTTTTCTTCACTATTAAAACTTATGTTCCTATGCTGTTGTAAAACGTAATCAGACTGGTTTAAATTCAGTATGCATTTCTTATGTTCATAATTGATTCATTTCTTCTTTCTTTTTGAAGTCCTGGGGATCAAACCCAAGGTACCATGCATGCTAGGCAGAAACTCTGGTCGCTGAGCCACATCCCTGTTCATAATTGCTTCTGTATTTACAAAGTAATTATTGGTGTAACTAATATTACAATAATAATTACTGCTATTTTTTCTACATATTAACTTAGAAATTTTACAGTGTCTGTAAAACTGGATAGTGAGGCCAATGTCAAGAAATGCATCTGTCACTTGCAGTGCGGTGGTGCTTAACATATTTAAATTGAAAAAAGTCCCAAATGATAAAATCTAATATACCTTATAAATAACACAAGGCTGCATTTCATATAGTGTATTTTATCAAGAGCATTACTTATTTATGCTGCCAATGAGAAAGTTGAATATTAGGACAAAAGTGATAGTGTTAATAGTGATGAAGGTATAGTCTCATTAACCAAAATTATGAAGTAGTCGTTAATCTTCTCTGGTACCTATTAGTCCCTTCTTGTCCTAACGAATCAGGGAACTCTAAATATTCTTCAGAACTCAGAATCTCTGGTACCCAACTCTCCAACATCTGTATTTTCTTTTATATCTAAATGTATTATATAGCCTTCAATTCCCCATGGTAATGATTCATGCCCAACTGAAATTCATATATGAGGATGAAACTTCCATAAATGATACTAGTATTAATTTTAGGCAAAATGGGAGCCCAACCCAGCAAAGTCTGTTTAAATTACACTATTCGCTAAGTTTTTCTTTTTCTCACAGATTAAGTATGTGCATTCAGTTTCTTATTTTTATTCCAATTGTTATGATATAGCTAGCCCTCTGCTAGCTATATTTTGTAACAGGCTGAATCTTATGATTTTGTTATCTATTAAAAGAGTCTGTGTATTATCAAGAATAGTATTTTTAAACTTTGAAATCTTAAATGTGATATAATGTAGGTTGGTAATAGATGACTTGTAGATGGCTTTGACAATGCTATAGCTTTTATGACAGTTAAATAGATGGCTGTTAACTTTTATAATTTTTACATAAATATTATTTTGAATATAGCAATACACACAAATCTAATTCTACAGCTCAAGGAACCCTGACCAAGTGAGCAGGTACAGGTCAACACCACCCAGATGAAGAAGGAAACATTCCAGGAAGATGCCTTTATGCTTTTCACTGGTACATTATTCCACCCCTCCGAAGCACCAGTCTCCTGACTTGTACCTTCATAGATCGGTTTTCTGTGGCATGGAACTTTATGTAAATACACAGTATAGTATATGTTCTTCTGGGTTTGGCTTGGTTTGCTCAAAACTAAAAAAAA
>NW_004955433.1:4954580-4956967 GCF_000276665.1 Chinchilla lanigera
AAAAAAAAAAAAAAAAAGACAAAAGAAAAACCTATTGTGAGATTAAAAAAAAAAAAAAAAAAGACAAAAGAAAAACCTATTGTGAGATTCATCCATTTAACAGACAGTAACACTTTGTTGATCTTGACATTTGACTGTGTTTCACGTTGTGTTCCATAGGCATAAAACCTGAGGCAAAGAATTTCTTAAAATGATTTTATCACTCCTAATAAAAATCTCAAGGGAAGAAATAAGTGAGTATGGGAGTGGGACCAGGAGGCTGAAAGCCAAAGAAACGCACAGCATAAGGCTGAATCTGAAGAGTGGTGCTTATTCCAGCTCACAGGGAGGTCTGCAAAGGAACAGCTTAAGTTTATCAGCATCTGGGTCAGGGGCAGCGGCACTGGGACATTTACACACTTGCCCCTGATGTTCTTGGGTTAAAGGCTGCCCATAAGATACGTAAATTTCCAGATGCTTCTGGCTTTCTGAATATGAGCTAAGTTGTGTTCCTGAAATCTGCAGTTGAATTACACCCGTGAAGATGGCAGAGGGGTTCCATGGGATATAGGTGGAGCACAGACAAATCTGTTATGAATAATATATATCTCCATGTGTTATTCATTACAGTGCCAATAGATTTGGGTTGGTTTCTAGCTTTAGGCTATTCTGAATAACACTGAGGCGAGTTTCTTGGATCTGTCTTGTGCACACATTGCAATAAGAAATATACCTAGTAGTTGACTTGCTGGGTCACATATTGTTGTTAGTGTCTCATTTAGTAGAAAATATTAACAATTCTTTATACTACTTTTAGCTGTTCATACTCTTCCCAAAATTGGATTGGGACTTCCAGTTGCTCAGCATTCTCATCCAGACTTGAGGTTGTTGGTCTTGTGTTTAACCATTTGCAGAGGTATCTAACTGTGCTATTAATTTATGTTTCCCCCCGATTTGACCGGGCCAAGCATAGTTTTCACATTTATTGACATGTTAAAATTATGTGTAAGCATCTGTCTGAGTTTTTACTGGATCGCCTTTTCCTTATAGATATTTAATAGTCTAGATTTGAGCCCTCTGCTAGCTATATTTTGTAACAGGCTGAATAATGGCCCCCTAAATGTATGAGATCTCCCTTAATATATCAGGTGCTAATCTCTGGATTCTGCAAATATAATTTTATATGATAAAGACTTTGCAGATATGATTGAATCTAGGATTTTATTTTATTTTTTATTTTTTTAAATTTTTTTATTTTTTGGTTTTTCTCTGGTACCAGGAACAGAACTCACGACCTTGCGCTTGCTAGGCAGGTGCTTTTGCCGCTGAGCTAAATCCCCAGCCCCTGAATCTAGGATTTTAAAATGACAATATTTCTCTGGGTTACCCAAGTAGTTTACAAATGCAGTCATATGAATCACGTTAAGAGGGAAACAGAAGATCTGGCACTGCTATAAAACATAAGGTGATGAGGATTTATAGACTAGATGCTGCAGATAAAGGAAGCTATAACAGGCAAGGAACAGGATCTCTCCTAGGGCCCACTGACATTCTGATCTCTACCCAGTGATACTAATTTCAGATGTCTAGCATTTAGAATTGTGAGGGTGTTAGAAAAAAAATCACCATTACTTGCACTCAGCAGGTTTGTGATGAACAGCTAGGAAACTATTTCATGAGATGCGAATATTATTTCTACCACACTGGTGACATTTTTGTTCTTTTGGTGGTGCCTTGATGCACAGAAGCTCCCAAGAGAAATGTAGTTTAAATTATCAGTCTTTCCTTGTAGTTGGTGCTTTTTCTTGCCATGTTGAAGAAATAGTTCCTTGTCCTGAGGGTCTGATGATGTCTCCATGCTACCTGATTTTACCTTTCAAATTTGTGTCTCTCAACTCTAAAACAAGCTATGCAGGTCAGGTTTGATCTTTTCCCCCTATTCAGGACCGTTTCTTAAAACAACTGTCCTTCCCCACTGAACTTCAGTGAGATCTTTGGTGTAAATTCGATGACAATATGCTGCAGACCTGTTGTTCTCTGTTTCATTGCTCTGTTTGTTCTGGCAGAAGCTTACCAGGCTTGGTACACACTGACATTTTAATGTTCAGCAAACACTTCTGTCTCCTTATTCAAGATTGTCTTCATTATTTGATCTTTGCATATACTATGACTGCCTCAAGATCTTTTAAAATCAATTTTCACAAAAAATCTGATGGGATTGTATTTGAGTTTTGACTCTATGGAACAATTTGAACAGAATTTGTGCTTGTAAGGTATGATTTTTCAATTCAAAGATATAATATTTCCTTCCCTTTCTTTAGGACTTAATTCTCCAATATAGTGTTTCAAGGCTTTCATTAACTTATTTATAAATGTTTATTATTATAAATGGTAATTTTAAAATATCA
>NW_004955433.1:4957163-4960918 GCF_000276665.1 Chinchilla lanigera
CTAAATGGGTAAAAGATTTACTTCCTTAATTTAATAATTTACTTTTCATTCTGTATGTACATAATTATATCATACACTAACAAGTTATCACTTCTACCTTCCAGAACTTACCAATGGTCTCTCCTGTCTTTCTTCTTCTTTCCCTTCCTTCTTTCCGGCTTTCCATTAATGGCAGTTATCCTGTTTGACTTTAGTATCTTCTTTCTGATATCAGAAGGCAAGACTAACATTTTAGTATTAACTACGATATTTACTAAGTCTTTTACTTGTTCTTCTTACCAGATTAAGAATATTTCCTCCTAATTCAAATTCTGCTGAGGTATTTTAAATCAAATTTATATATATTTTGTTCTGGATGTGATTTAGGATGCTTATTCCATTTCCATACTTTATTCTGTTAATGTAAAGTTATATCATCTGACTTTCTAATATTGGAACACCTAAACTAAGAACACCATGTTAATTTGGACATAGATGTTTGCAGCTGTATTCATCATTGATATTATAGTGTTCACCTCTTATAATATTCATCTAATATTTTGTCACTAAGACTGTCCTGGTCCCATAAAAATATCTGAATGTATTTTACCCTTTATCTTTTCTATACCGTGGGAAAGTTTCTGTGATATGGACACAATTTCTTCTTTAAGTGATTAGTGAAGTTTATTGCTGGAACTATGAGCAAGAGTTTCACTGGAAAAGACTAGACTTAACAAAATTACTAAAGGATTCAAGAAAATTATTTTTATCTTAATGTAGGCAGGATGTGTTTTCCTAGAAATTTTGTTATCTTCACAGATAAACATGTTCATAATATCATTTCTGTTCTCTCTGAAGTCTGTGTGTTTTAAAGAAGCGTTCTCCTTTCCATTCTTCCGTTAAACTTATGTTCACTCCTTCTTTATTCAGTGATCATTATCACCACAGCATATTATTCTTATCAAAATTAAAATTGGTATGATATATTTATCTTCATTTCTGTATATTTCTTTCCTTATACGTTCCTTCATTTATTTTTCTGTTGTAATACTATCTCTGAGGTGACTGCTGAGAAATAATTTTCATTTTTTTTCTCTAGTATATACTTTAAGCTACTTACTTTCCTCTAATCATGTATTTAATTGATCCCCAACAGTTTTTGTAAATATATACGTACTTCTATTTCCGTACTTGTACTATTATTTCCCAGTCCTACAGAGAATTTAGAAATCATCATTTTTTCTTTAAATTCACAAGCAGATGCAAGCTTTTGTTATTGATTTCTAGATGAATTGCACTATGATCAGATCATATATTTTCCCCTTAAAATTTATTGAGATTTTTTTTATAGTGAGAAATATGATCAATTTTGCTGAATATTTAGTATTTAAAAAGAAAGTCTACTCTTAGGTTAAGTGTAGCATTTTATATATGTCCATACATTGTACTTATTAGTCATATTCATTAACTTACTTTGCATATTTTAACATGTGGTTATTTGTGGCTTTCAAATTTAGAATTATTATACCTTGCTGCTGAATTAAAACTGCTATGTAGTAATGTTCTTTTACTCTTAATTTCTACTGCTAAACTCATAATAATAGCTTAACTTTTGTAGTTGGAAGATATCTTTTACCTATTCTTTTGCATGCAAGCATTTGTAGTTTAGATACATTAAGAGAAAATAATTGAATTTTAAAATATATCTCATTTCTTTGTCTTCTATTTGGTGTGATTTTCCCTTTACAATTACTCTAAGTACCGATTTATTAAGGCTTAAATTGGTCACCATAGTCAGTACTTCGTACTCATATGGCATACTTTGTACTTTTTTGTCTTTTTAATTTCTCATTTTTTTCTATTTAGTATTACTTCATCTCTCCTTTTATTATTTAGGTACTCATTCTTTTACTCCTTTCCTAGATGATATCATTGACAATATACAAATCCTTACCTCATTAATCAAGGCTAATTAAAATATGAATTATATATTTATTAAGTATATCTACTCAATGAACTGTGACAAATAAATACATATGCCCATGTCGCACAGTGATGATCAAAGTACAGACTATTTCCATCACTCTAGAAGTTTCTTTGTGTCACACACTAGTAGGTTACCTGCCGCAGTCAGGTAACCTACAGAGTAGGTTTTCATAACCTACTCTGCTTTTTATAACCTTCATTAGATTTGTCCTTTCTAGAGTTTTATATGCAATATGATATCTTCTATGTCTGTCTTTTTTGATCAAAATCATGTTCATATATGTAGAATATGGGGTGGAAATTGGAGTTTCCTTGTTTGCATATGGTTGCTCAATTATTTTATAAGCATTGGTGAAAATATTATTTTTTATTTGTTTATGAATTGTGATTCAAGACCTTCCTGTTAGTAAGACTTCACATCCAAATGGCTCCACCAGCTAATTTTACCCAAGGTATTTTAAACATAATTTAACTTGTATGAAAACTTTTTAAGAATAGAGAAAATGATAGAAAAACTTCTGAAGCAAGTATTCCTAGATACCAAAGCTGTAAAGACATAACAATATGAAAAGTATAGACTAGTATCACTTATGTGAATGTATTTGTAAAAACATTCAACAAAATACTTCTAGTTTGAATTTTATAATTATTCTTATTAGTTTTTATGTTTTTATGGTTTTATTTTCTACTTGTTTTATCATTTAACCAGTCTACTACAGTGCCAAATCATCTTTTTGTTTTATCAGTGTTTGAGTCACGTACTTCAAATATCTTTGCTGGTTACATACAAATTTAGGATTGTTAGATCTTAAAATATTGGTTTTTGTGATGATTAGGAAATGCTTTAACTAGTATTAATATTTATTCTGAATTCTACTTTAGTATTATGTAGTTACTCCAATTTTATTTTGATTGGTGTTTTTATGGCCTATTTTTTTCTTCCTATAACTTTTAACACATCTCTTACCTTGTATTTAAGGTGAATTTCTTGGAGCAACAAATAGTTGAGTGTTGCTATTTTTATCCTATCTGACAATATTGATTTTTTGACAGTATGATTAACACTAATGTAAATTACTTATATTATGGTTTTTTTTAACTTCTTAATCTTCTTTTTGTATGTATTTAGTACTTGTTGTGATTCCATTTTATCTCCATTATCTGCTGATTGTTTTGCATCTGCTTTAAATATTTTTCAATAATTACACCAGATTTCAAAATATAATTTATCTTTTTAATAAGTAACTGCCTACATTAAAAATAATACAATGCAACTCTATGAAGAGTCTGAAAGTGTTAAAATAGATGAGTCCAAATTTCTTCCCCATCCTTATGCTGTTCTATTACTTTAATTTATTTAAACTAATTTTAAATGATAAATAAAAACAAATTTTACCTAATACAGTAACATGCAATGTTTTCATACACGTATTCACTGTGCAGTGTTAAATCAGGTTAAATGTGTCATACATTTTATTTTTCCATATTCAATAACACAATATATTGTTAGCTTGTGTTAAACCTCTTACATTTTGAACAATTATAAATAAGAAAAACCAACCTGTCTTAATTACTTATCATCACTGAGGCACAATACCTGATAACCACATCTGAAAGGTGGAGAGACTTACTTCGGCTGATAGTTTGTAGTTCAGTCCATAGCTGGCTCCAAGACTGGACAGTATGGTAGAGGGAAATGGCAGAGGAGAAATAGCTCATGGCATAGCAATAGAAAGGAGAGAGAGAGAGAGAGAGAGAGAGAGAGAGAGAGAGAGAGAGAGAGAGAGAGA
>NW_004955433.1:4961018-4961966 GCF_000276665.1 Chinchilla lanigera
AGGAGAGAGAGAGAGAGAGAGAGAGAGAGAGAGAGAGAGAGAGAGAGAGAGACAGAGAGAGAGAGAGATCAAACCAGGCTTTACCTACCAACATCACAGTTTGCTATAAACTCATTACCAACATCACAGTTTGCTATAAACTCATCAGTGAACTAATCATTTGATGAGTATCACACCCAAATGGTCCAATCAACTGCCAGAAGCCCCACCTATTAGTGCACAAGTCTTTGTGGGTGTATGTAGATATAAATTATAACATAACCCCCAGGAGTTCATTCACAGAAAGGGAACCTACAACTGTAGAATATAACGTGACTAAGCTTTCACAGATACATAACTGCTGTTCTTACAGGAATTATTCTTATGTGTCCATTTGCCAAAGATTCAAGTAGCAGCTGGGAAGGAATTGAATGACTTTTGTACCTGCAAAGCAGCTCAGGGACCATGATGGACACTGTTGTCATCAGGCTTTATAATGGAAAAGATTTAATGCAGACCACAAAATTTATAAAATTATTTTATAATATTCACCCAAAGAGTCAAATACAGAAGACTGCAGGAGATCTGTCCATGCACTAGAGACCCAAAAAATCCAGCTGAGGGCCTGGATTCCACAGGAATGTCCTGCATGAGTGCAGCTGAATACCTAGAACCCATAGTAATGTCCTCCACGAGTCCAGCTGGAGGCCTAGAGCCCACGACAATGTCTCATGTAAGTCTGTATCAAGGATCTACGCCCAGAAGGCCCAAAACTCAGCGTGGAAGCTAGAAAGTTGGGCCAGCTGGATGAAGGATCAGTGCCAACAGGCTGAGGGATCCACACCAGAGCCAGAAAGTGATGCTCAAGATAAAGACCAGAGCTCCCCTGAAAAGAGCCACAGCCATCTTCAGTGACAATGAGAACCCGAGCTTCAACAATGAAAACAGCTGAATTCATAGCAGGAAAGA
>NW_004955433.1:4962066-4962928 GCF_000276665.1 Chinchilla lanigera
TGTGGTATATTAATAGGAATATTAGTCTAGATTAAGAATATTTGACATTTAATATTACATTATTTTTGACTGTATTAACTAATCCTACAATAAAAGTATAAATACTAAAAGCAAAATAAAAAACATGAATTTTATATAGCCTTTCATTTATTGTATTTCTTACTCTTTTTAATATATGTAGATTCAAGGTTTTGTCTGGTAATATATGTTTGATACTTGAAGAACCTTCTTTCATATTTCTTATAATGCCAATCTCTGTCAATGGCTTTTTCTCTATATTGGTTTGTTCCCAAAGGATTTCATCTTAAGTTTTAACATATACGTTTGATGGCTTTAGAATTGTGGGTTGACTTTTTTTCTATTAACACTTTAAATATTCCTCATCCTGACCTTACGGCTTTCAAAATTTCTGTTGAGAATTCTGCTGTAAGTCTTATTTTTGTTCTTCTGTAGTTAATGTTTCCTTTTCTTTCTAATTATCATCAAAATTGTCTTGTCTTTGGTTTTCAGCCATTTGAATATGATATGCATAAGGTTTTTATTTGTTTTAATTTATCCTACTCAATGTTCTCCGAATTTCTCTGTTTTGATATGTGACACTGATTTTGGAAAAATCTCCAGCCATTCTTCAGATACTTCTTCTTGCCTGTTTTTATTTTCTTCCCCTCTTGAATATCCTGTGATATGTATGTAAGACTGTTGGCAAGTGGCTTGCATCTCTCTGATGCTCTGTTTTATTGTTCTAATTTTCGCTTATTTGTTCTTCAGTTTGGGAAATATTTATTAAATTTTCTTCAACATCACTGATTCTGTTCCTGGATAAACCAACTTTAATGTGGAGTCATTTGAAGACAGCTTTTTT
>NW_004955433.1:4963863-5006597 GCF_000276665.1 Chinchilla lanigera
TCTGCTACTGCATGCTTTTCCCCTCCTTACTGAAGTCTTTAACATACTAATCAGAGGAGTACTGAACGCATGGTTATATAGTTGCACCAGCCCTGAGTTAGTTCTGATTCTAGTTCTGTCCATTGCTTTCTCTCCAGTCCAGTCCATGACTGCTTTTTTCCTTCCCTTTTTCAATGCAGTATAATTTTCGGTTGAAATTCTGACCTATTGTTTAGGAATAGAGAAGTAAACATATTTTGTTTTTGTTTTTGTTTTCTTTTTCTCTTCAAAATAAAAAATAGATTTTATGCCTGGAATTTCACACGTCATTTCTTCTGCTCACATCTTAGTTTGAGGTATTATGTGTGCACCACAGGATTTGGATTTCTTTAGTATAACCTTGTTTTTAGGATAGGGGCTCATTTTCTAAAGGATTTACTTTATGTCTATTCTACCCACAACCTTAGATCTTCCCTTTGCACTGTGCCTTAGTGCAGTAGTCTCCAACTTGTCTGGCACTGGGGATTGGTTTTGTGGAAGACACATTTTCTACTGACTCAGGAGGATGGTATTGGAATGATTGAAATGCATTACATTATTGTGCTCTTTGTTTCTATTATGATTACATTATAATATATATAGAAATAGCTACACTACTCATCATAATCAAGATGCCTTGAGCTGTTTTCCTGCACCTAAGTAGTCTCATCCAGGGACAATGGGAAGCAGTGACACGGATGTTGTATGTATAGGTATGTTTCTTATGTCCAGTCTAGTCCGTAATCTCATTTTAGTTACTATCACTGCAGAAAACACTGTTTCACAAAGATACAATGTTGGAAATGAAAGCAGGCTTTTAGGTGCAATCTCAGAATTGTCCACCTTGACTTTTGTCCAAAATATATGAAGATTTGAAGTTGTCGTGAATATAAGGCCACTCTCATTTTACAATCTCATTACAGGACACCATCATTTTCAATCTCAAGCACTTGACCCTCTAACATAGACCAAGTCCATTCACCTAGTTTATTAAAAATCAGTCACCAATCCATTCCTTTCGAGTTTGGGGGTCTTTTATGTTTGAAGCTCATTTCAAAATAAACCTCAAATTCTACTGAAAGCTGAGATAGTTGCTAATTTAATCGCTGAGAGAAAGAAGGATCTGACTCAGTCTCTTTCAAAATTTCTGCTCATGTTTGAAACAAGTTAAAAATCCCAATGTTCACTAGTTGCCTCTATAATTTCAGCTTGCTTTTGAATGCATCCACTTTACCTGCTAACTTGAACACACGTGTCATTCTCTTCTGAAATGACATATTGAGTTTCCTGATCAGATTCCACAAGTGTTCAAGTGTTGCAACCCATTCTGTGTCATGGAAATGAGCTGCCAGCAGTAACTGTTTTGATAGAAAGAAATCTCTGGAGCATAACTCAGAAACACCCAACTCAGGAAATCATAACTTGGAAACTCTGGCCATTCGTCTACCTTTACAAAGCACTCGCACTTCTCTGTAGAAAGGATGTGCTTTGTCTGCCTCCTCAGAGAGCCACATAAACAGTTGTGGGTGAAAAGCATGTATTTCAGTATGGTTGATAATTTTAATCACATCCTGCAAAATATTAACTTCAGGTGATATGTTTTCTGGGGAGCCAGCCTTTCTCTCTGGATGACACACTGTAGACTTAACATCAGAAGCAACTGCTCTGACCTAAGTAGTGAAACCAGAAAGCTGTCATCTTGGCAGCCATTCTATCCATGCACACATTGATACAAAATGACCATATCAGTTTTCCTGATATATAATCATTGAAAGAGTGAATATTTCTGTACCTGTGGTGTTGGTTGAGTAAAGGACACATAACATATCCTCATCCACATCCTCCTGAAAACTACGTTTCACAAAATCAATCATAGTTGCCTTATTTTCAACATTGGTAGGTCTGTCAACCTTGACTGTGTACCATTGTGATTCTTTAATTCTTTCTGACAATGCTAATTCACTTTAACAATTGTGCCTCAACATCCTCTACCATTATATCGTTATATCTCAGCACAGATATATTTCATGATGTGATGGCTTTTAGTACTTGCTTTAGTTCTTCATGTTTATGCTCTTTCTTTTGAAAAACTCCAGAAGTTTTTCTTTTAATGTAAAGTAATTGATCTCCATGTGGTGAAGCAGTTTTGAGGGTTTTATGGCTTCATTGGATAGCAGGTTGCCACATATTATATGATGAGAGCTTACAGTATGTGAATCATCATTGCAATGAACTCATAACTTAAGTAGGACTCTTGGTATTTTCTTTCTCTTCATAGTTTTGGAGTCTTCTGTCATCTCATCACTGGATCTTTCTCCCTATTCAAAGAAGCTCTTCAGTGAATTTGTATTTTACTCATTTTGGGTGGGGTTAGCTTGTAACCTTGCGAAAACTGTGCCCAAGACAAGTACACAGTGGGGGAAAGTTGCATGGACAGAAGTGGTAAATAAAACAAAGGGCAAGCCATGCATGGACTGAAATAAGTGTTGGATTCTCATTTCAAGACTATCACCGATGCAATTGTGCAATTACAGTATACCAGCATGCTTCGCATTATAAAACCTGCCACCAGATACCACTTTTGTCACTTGCTACTCATTCACATGATTCCTATATGAGCCTATAAGTGATCTATTATGGTCTCTGTGCAGTAAAACCTCTTTGCTAATGTAATCTGTATTTGCAGCCACTCCCAGTGCTCCTATCACTACCTCAGCTCCATCTCAGATCATCAGGCTTTAGATTCTTCTAGGGGAACACCACCTAGATCTCTCATGTGTGCAGTTCACAGTAGTCTTCATTCTCCTATGAGAATCTAATGGCACTGCTGATCAGACAGGAAGAAAAGCTCAGGTAGTGGTGGGATTATTGGGGTATGGCTGAAAGTAGAGATGAAGCTTCCCTAGATCACCTGTCACTTACCTCCTGCTGTGTGGCTTGGATTCTAACAGGACAAGGCCCAGAAACTTAGGAACTCTGACAAGCCCTCCTTCCTCTCTCAAAAGTAGGAAAGCTACTCTTACTCAATGCTTGCTATCTTTCTGGAGGTGGGGTATAGCGGCATTCTTGATTGCACTGTTTAAGCTTCAGGGAAGCATTTCATCAGTGGAATTGAAGAGGGATTATCCCAGTGACCCTGAAAGAGCATTACAGTTACATATGGGCCATACCTAAGGTATTCATCCCCCTCCATGAGGGATGGAGTGTTTTATAGGACATTTCTCCTAGTTGTAACAGGTTTTCACAAGGTGATAAGGTTTGTTATCCTTATATCACCATGGAAGAGTTCCCCGCCCCATGGTACAAATGAGGAGAAGGATCTGTTTAAGGTTTTGTGTCTTTTTTCCACAGAAGCTGCTCTTTAACCCCAACAGGACTATTCTTTATTGGTGGCTTTCATATGACTCCCATCCTTACTTATTTGCAAGAAGAGCCTGAAAACTGGTCTGAATTTCCCTTGTGTCTGGGTTTCAAGCATTCGCATACCTAGGCTTTGGGAGTTTGTTAAAAATTTTAGCTGACTTCTTCCAGTGTTCATTGGTATCTGCTCCAGATAATGAGGTGCTTGCTTCTTCCTTGTTTTACTCAATCTGACAAAAAATGGATCTTTTTCCTTTACATTACTTCATGCTAGTTAATGAGTCTGTGACCTCTAGTGAGTTCTAAAAATGTTTTATGCTTTCAGGTTGCTCAAGGTGCTGTTCTCATTTTTGTAAGAGAGGGAGCAATGTTCTTTCCAGCTTTCTACCTCTTCTGTGGAAACAAACATTCATTTTAATGTCAGTGACTGTCCAGATACAATGAGACACCTTAATTCTAGAGATCTGGAGTATAGTATATCTTCACTGTGAGGTTTTCCTAGGTCAATTACAGTCAAAGGAAATTGAATAAATTTTAAAATAGTCCAGTGAAGAAAGAGGTGCATAAATGAATAGTGGTGCTACTTTGCTATTATTTTTGCCTGATTATTTCATAGAAAAAATCTAAATGTAAATGGGTCAGTTGTCAGAGTGACAATAGTGGAAACAAGAAGCATGCAGCTAAATGCAGAACCGGCTCTTCTGGAATCAGATCTGACAAAAGAGAAAAACTGTGAATGAGAAATGTTGTGCTTTGTGTAAGACATTAAAATTTAGTGCTTCCCATTTCATCTGATTGATTTTGAAACTGTTCTTCAATGTTTTCTCAATTATAAATTGTGACAGTTTTGGGGAATGAAATTATAGGACCATAAATCATGTTGAACAAATGCTTAAAAGACTGTTTAGAAGATGCTGCAATTCAACTACTAAGTTCATCCAATACCCTTTAGGGTGATCAGTGGATAATGAAAGTGTCAGGGGATGGGGGCTGGAAAACCAACATAATCCAATTATTGGTGAATCCTAGATATGTCACTGCTTAAGAAACAAATGTTCCCTTTCTAAACTATAATTTTTTTGGTCCAAAATCTGGCAGAGTTTTCAGTAGGACTCTGTGGTCAGCAGAAACGTCCACCTAATTCATTTTACTAGCAAGTATTTTTATACTTCTTTTACACGAATACATAAAAATATTCTGGCTCAAACACTGCTGTTCCCTTCTTTGGTACTTTTGGTAACAAAAACCTCCTCTCAGCTTAGGAGCAGCATACCACCCAGCCCAGTCACTCTCATCAGAAATATCTGAGGACTATAACGTGTGGACTTTGCTTTCTCCACATTCAAGGAAACATCCATTACCCAAGTTTGCGGGTGTGAAGGAAATGTGGGTATGCTGCTCTGTTGGACCCATCATTTCCATTCAATTTTAATCTTTTCAGATGAAATAACTGTACATCTGCTTTGCATTTTAGATAGCTTCACTATAAAAATAGTAGTAACTTTCTTGAATTTATCACAGCAACTGCCCAACAGAAAAAAAGAAATTATAAGGTAGATTAATCCCTGAGATTTTGTTAATTTCATTCTAGAATTTTTGTACCCTCAAGTAGTTCCTTTCTCTTCTGGTGACTCAGATGTTTGGCTGGTTGACTTTGCAGTGCTGTTCATCTATACATCACTGATCATGATTCATTCCCTAAGTATAAAAAGGCTGATCATTTTTCTATGTCTAACTACCATCAATCAGTTTAAAATTGTTTTACAATAAATGAGATCATTTGATGGGCTCAATACTCTGTCGAGTTGGCATACTGTGGTTTACAAACCAAGTCTAGCTGACAAGTTAAGAGTAGTCTTTAAATTTCATAATGATTAAAAAATAAAATAGTATTTCCTAGCACATGAAAATTACCTGACCGTCAATTTTCAGTGTCAATGAGGAAAGCTTATTTATGACAGTTATTTATGGCTGTTTTCATGCTACAGTGGCAGAGCTGAGTAGTTGCCACAGAGGTACATGGCTCATAGAGACTGAAACATTTATTATCTGCTTATTTGTAGAAATAACGCAGCCTTCTTCCATATATAAAATGTTTGGGTAGCTCTAGATCAGCAGTGTTTCAAGGAGAAATATACTATGCTAAATTAAACATAACAAAGAGGACTAGATATTTGCATCACTATCATAGATTTTATAACTTCTTAAAATATTTTGGATATTCAAGAGTCAATATTATATTTGTGATTATATTTAGATATGCTGATGCTCCCCTCAAAAATGCATATGTTATGGTTCAGATTTGAACAATTTCATATGAGGAATAATTTTTAAATTAAAAAAATGATTAGGTCACTCATAGAAATCTATACATTTTTTTGTAATCACAATGCTTAAAAGTTTGATATTTTTTTCTTAGAAGTCAGTTTTACAATTTCTCATCTTTATTTCAAATAGATTTCTGGAAGGAATAATTTTACAAGAAGTGGTAAATTTATTATTAAAAATAATACATGGGATATTGGTAACTACTAAGCTCAGTTGTGGACATGGTAGTGTGTAAATGTAGTCCCAGGTACTCAGGAGGCTGACGCAGAAGGAATATAATTTCAAGGCTAGCCTGGACAACGTAGGATAAATGTTTATTAAAAATTTTTTTAAAATTAAAAAGTCCTGGGGATGTGGTTAAGTGCTTCCTGAGTTCAATCTTAGTACTGCAAAAAGAAAAATAATATCTTATTTACCAAAGTATTGTTATTGCTTAATATTTAAATATTCAATGTTCAGTTAAAGGTAATTTTTAGTTATTTTTCTTTATGGTTATGTGTAATTAAATGTACAAATCATGAAGATATCAAAATCTCAGAGATATAATGCTAGGATTTCTATTACTTTTACTTATTTATTAAATATATTTTTCTGATAGGTGACTCATATCAGATTCATATGCATGTACAGCCTTACTAATGACAGGACAATACTTTCATCTTCAGGGCTTTTAAAATTTCTTACCAGAGCTGAGGTTCCAGACATAAATATGCTAGTCTAGCATTAGAAGTTGTCAAGTTATGTACATATTATTTCATAGTTAGATGTTACTTCTAAATGTTTCACAAAGTCAGTTCTTATTTATCCAGTATTGGTTGAATTAAAATGATGTTTCTTCAGAGGTCTATGTACCCTACCATAATCATAATGTAAATGATACAAGATAATAAAGAATGTTTAAAATATGTCAGTTTAAGGACATAAATGACAGGTATAAGACATATCAACATTTTCCTTCCTGAAGTGTTTATTAATTTGAGGGCTTATAGCATTTTGTCATGTATAGATGATCTATTTTCTAGTATAGATGATATATTTTCTAGGGCTATTTAGACAGAAAGTATTGTATGCCAAAATGACCACACAGAAGACGAAAACTTTCTTGAATGTGGGTAAAATCAGGGCAAATTGAATTGGCCAGAAAGAATTCCTGTAAGTAATAAAATGGCACAAAATAACCCTGGAACAGAAATCATAAGGCTATCCCAAATTATTTTGAAATATATATTTATATTTAAAATGTACATAAGCAAAACATAACCACAAAAGAACTTAACAATTGGTCTGTGTAATATCCATACCTAAACTCCCTATTTTTTCCTAGTATGTTTCAAATCACTTTAATACAAAAAGAAAAAGCTTTTCATCTTTCCTATGTCAGGAACTCTCTATTAGTTTGGCTCTGAGGAAGATTTAGTCCTCCAGAATATCGGACTGGTACCCACAGGCCAATGGGCAAGTTCAAATTACTGTGATAACTATGTGGTCAAATTAGATTAGGGGGGAATTCTGAAGTAGCACTTTGAGGTCTGATTAAAGGGAACACCTTGATTGCCAATGTTATAGCTTGAAGTTTATTCTGCAATCAAGGATAGACTTCTGAGCAGTGACCAGGGAGCAGTTGTGCTTGTCATTGTACCTAAAAGCCATAGGGGAAAAATGTGAACAAGTTTCATTTGTTTTATTTTATTGTTTCATTTTTCCCTTTCCAATCACTACTTCCACTGACACTGAGAAATTGGTAAAAACATCAAACTCAATGACATTGACTACTACATATCCACGGCAGCTCTGTCACCACCTTATTTTATTACTTTGTAAAGTTGTTTTACTGTTGTCATTGTTGTTGGTACAGGACAGACTTTACAGTAAACACAGCAAATGGAAATTATTTGATGTCAGTTTTGTAGAGATTTAAAAAATAAAAATGCTGAAATTTTTATGGTTCTTGCACTAAATTTATTTAGTAACCTAACTAGTTCCTGGACAAATTCTCCACAAATTTATTCAATAATGATCTAATAATCATAATAATAATCTAATTCTCTTCAAGCTGTTTTTAATCCTTTAGATCCCAACCCAGCAGTATTTTATTTGAGGTTATGTTATGCATAATTATATCCACAGCTCTAGGCAGTTGCTTTACAAATCTAGGAAATATTTCCAGGGCCAGAGAAACTTTTGCGATTTTTCTCTGTAATAAAATTTTAACAGAAATCCACTACATTTAACTTTGAATTTTAAAATTTTTACTTCATTTAAAAATTAAACAATGCATGAAATAATATGGAAGAGAGAGCATAGTAATTATTACTATTATCAGTCACAATTGGATCAGAAATGCAGAAGTATTGTGATGGATCTGTATAGAAACACCGCACATAATTAAGAAATAATTAAGAAATAATTACGAAATTAGCTACCTGGGAGGAAGAAGGGCTAGAGATGGAGCAAGGGCCAGAGGAGGAACAGACAAGAACCACCATCTCTGCCTCCCCTTCTACCATATGGAACCATGATATTCAAAGCTTAATGGCTGTGGCCTAATTTCCAATTTCCAAACTTTGTATAAATTACTTTTACCCCTAATTTTAATCAGGAGCTATATAGGAAAGGGGATCATGAGAAACTTAATTTGAATTTTGCTGGATTGATATGCTACAAAGCTACCATTTTACACAATTTATTTATTTGTTTATTCATTCATTCATATGCCTAGCTCCTTTCCAGTTGTTGAAGATGTAATTTAAAACATATTCTCCTTAAAGTCCAAAACTTTTTAGGCACAAAAATATAAGCAATTATTTTAATTTTTAAAAGTATTAGAAGGAATGTAAGTAAAATTGAGATGTAATTCACCAGAACTTTCCCAGACAATGAGACATTTAATAGCTGATTATTCTGCATTAGATCTGATAGCTGATTGTTCTTCGTTAGATCTAGAATGCCTCCAAACTCTTGAGTTCAGAGTTAGGGCTTTTGGATGGTGATTAGACCAATGAGGCCTATTTTCATCAGCGGATTAATCCACTGATGAGTTTAGGTGCTGTTTGGAGGTGGAGCCTAGTTGGAGGTGGAGCCTAGTTGGAGGTGGAGCCTAGTTGGACATGGTTCACTGGGTGTGACCTGGAAGGATGAGTTCTTGTCCCCACGTACCTCTTCGCTTCTCTGCTTCATGACTACCATGGATTGACCAGCTTTTCTCCCTCTGCCATGTGGTTTCTAGAGCCATCTGACCATGGACTAAACCTACTGGAAGCTGTAAGTCAAATAAACCTCTCTTCCTTTAAATATCGGGAGTCAAGGATTTTTTCCCTGTGATACAAAAATGACTAACATACTGATGGATGTTCAGAAGTGATGAATGCAGAGAGAAACCAGAGAAAGAAAATCATCTTTGCAATGCCCAGAACTGAGAGACAACAGTATGTTGGAGAAACTAAAAGAAGTTCAACATAACTAGAATTCTGAGTCCTTGGAAAGAACAGGCAATAAAAAGCATATCATTGTTTCCTTTTAAATAGTTGTAAGTATGTTTAAGGTTCTTTCTGCTCTCATCTTCCATAGTCATCTTGATAGCAATTTAGTCATCTGAGTACTGTCATTTTAGAACTTCCTCTGATCCTAGATGGTATTATAATAGGTATTATTGTCCCCCATGGTTGTTTTAGTAGTAATTAACTTTAACGGAAACTGCCTTTTATTTTAAAATCTCAATTTAAATATGTCTAAAACTATAATATAAATAAGAACATGTGTTTAACCAAACTCTTTTGCTCTTTCCATAGTCCTTTACTTCTGGGTGGTCATATTGTACTATTTGTTTTTATACAAAGGAAAATACAGAAGAACTCTCCTGTAAATTTAAGACACAATGGAATTTTGCTTAGAATTAGACTGTTCAAGAAACCACAGTCATGCATTACTTCCTGAAGCTATTATTAGCATGGACAATCTCTAAGTGCTGTGATAGGCTTTATTCTTCAAAATGGATATATTTTCATGGAAAGGGGAAAGTGAGGATGCTTTACCTTGGATTCAAATACCCAAGCTAAAGACGCTAAAATGTTTATTCTGTAAAGTAAATGACCACAAAATGTATACAGAGGGTTGGGAACGTAGCTCAGCAGTGCAGCATCTGCTTGGCAAAGGTGAGGGCTTGAGTTTGATTCCCAGTAACCAAAAAAAGGTATACAGAAAGAAAGCAAGTACTTTTCTCTACATCTCTAATAATTAACTCTATGAGGGAATTTTTTTCATTTTAGCAATAAAATATGCAATAACTGGACAAGTAACAGATACACAAATAAAATCAAAAGAATTTGCAGGTTCTATAAAATATACTAACCTCTAATCAAATTTCCTTTGGAGCTCTGTGCAACTAAAAATGAAATTTTAGTACCAGTTCAAAGTTAGATTAGGAAAGTATTACAACATAAGAGAGACTTGAATATAAAAATGTATAAATGTGCAAATACAAAATTAATATGGTTTTGATACAAAAATACACATGAATGGAGGTGAAAAGATATGGAACAGAATCACCAGTGTTTCAGAATTTGTGTGCATGCTCATGTGTTTGGGATTCAAATATAAAATATAAATTTAAATGAATGGATAAATGATGAATTATTTCGTTGGTGACTATTCGCTATATTAGACTTTAACTTGGTATAAAATATAATCAGTGATTCATATATTACATTTTATACAGTATTGATAACTTCAGGTTGAAGCTTTAAAAATTTAAAGCATAATTCCTTTCCTGCAAGTTGATGGAGTAAGGGAACTTGAAAAACATTTCACATCTATGTAGATATTCTGGGGGAAGGAAATTACAACAACCAAAATACTAATCGTGTGGACAAATCACAAGAAAGA
Source organism: Chinchilla lanigera (assembly GCF_000276665.1). Lineage (NCBI taxonomy): Eukaryota > Metazoa > Chordata > Mammalia > Rodentia > Chinchillidae > Chinchilla > Chinchilla lanigera. Next base: position 4,974,451 of record NW_004955433.1, read on the forward strand.
AAGCTAAGAGTTGAAATAAAAATTTCCTTCATGTTTTTCCTTCCTGGTTTGGATGACACCAGTAATTATAAACAGAAACTAGAAGCTCATGAGCTATTAATGTACACGAGGTCAAGAGCGCTGGAAACAGTGTTTACAACTTTGATTTCAGTAAGTTAGAGCAGAAGTGGAATGCTTATTTAGGGACAACAGATGAGGTCTCAAGCCCGCTTGAGATTCGTGATTCCCTAAAGTCTGTGAGGTGGTGGTGATTGGCAGCTGGATCCCCTTGCAGGTATAAAGGATTTATCATCACAGCTGTTGCGATTGTGACTGCAGACATTCCTTTGCAGTTGGCCTCCTACAGAACATACTCAGCTGGAGTCGTGCCCCTTTCCTGGGATCCGGTGACTTCTGACACAAGGGTATACCCAGGTATACAGGCCTTTTCTATCTCCTCAATAGGAAACAACCCGAGGAGGCTATACCTACTCTGCAGCTGTGCATCTGGTCAGTGGGGCATTTGATGTAATTGCATCACAGTTCTACTCTTCTGTCCAGTCCTCTTTCCTCTTTTTCTTCCACGGGTGGTGTTGTTTTCTCTCATGATTTTGTAGGTCATGTTTGTAGTGCATGTTTATACTCCTTGTGAGGAGTTGGCACATGTGCATAATCCGTCTTTATTACTCTTCTTTCATCCCCTCTTCCCTCCCTCTCCCGTCCTCCGGCTCTTGTTCCCTTTATTAGCAAGAATCATCCCTAACAAATGGCCTAAGCACTGAACTCTCAGTCTAGTTCCCAAAGAGTTCTATGCACTATGAGTAGCTTTGGTGACTGTCTTAGCTGGACACAAAGGCCCAAGAGGTGTGACATCAAATTAAGGAAGGTAGTCTGTCCTCTCTGAGCTCCTACATGGGAGAGAGAGAAAAGATGATAGGAGAAATCTAGGTGTGTTACTCATGTTGCGGTTCAGATCTACTCTACTCATGTGGTAAAGGAAACTTCATGATGAAAAATCACAAAATCAATCCTCTCTCAGGGATGACATCCAACTTCACTTTTATGAAAAGGTATTTTAAACCTCTTTCCAGAACAAATGATAAATCCAAGCTGCAAGTGATTCCCATAGGCAAAATAAACAGAATCTACCAAAGAGGAGGTTCACAGTACAAATTTACCAAACTTGACATGAAAATTCACTATTAATGAATTGGCTAATGGGGCTGGGGATTTAGCTCAGCAGCAAAGCGCCTGCCTGGCAAGTGCAAGGTCGTGAGTTCGGTTCCTGGTACAGGAGAAAAACCAAAAAAAAAAAAGAAAAAAGAAAAAAGAAAAATGAATTGGCTAATATAAAAATACTAAAGTCTTAAAAATTTTAAGATAATCTCAGAACTTATTTTAAATGAATAGATATGAAGTTAAAATGAATTATATTCCAAAAAGAAATTAAAAATTATGCAAAATTTAAACTTAATTTTTCTGAGATGGCATCTGACTATATAATTTTCACTGGCCATAAACTCACTGTGCAGCTCAAGCTGGCTTTGAACTTGTATGAGTACTACTTCCCACCACCCCCCGCCGAGTCCTGGGATTACAGGCTTGTGCCACCATGTCCACTTCAAAACTTAGACTTTATAAGATCCTGTTGATCTTCTAGATTTAACTTCTGTTTCTAAAATGAAATAAAACTATTGTAACTTAAGAAAGAGAGAGGTTAAATGTGCAACAAACTTCAGAGAAACTAAGTAGTTTTAATGCAGAATTGAATAAATTTGTCAAAATGCAGTACAGAAATTAAAAAACTTAGCGTGGAAGAAGATTGACAGATGACAACATAAGACAATGTACCACACAGAAATGAAAGGAGAGGAAAGCAGAGGGATAATGCTTGAAGAACTACAGCTACACAGCTAAACTGCAGTTAAAGATATGTTCAACATTTCTTGAATATAAGTAAAAGGCATGAAATTTGACTTGAGGAGCATGCTGAGTTAACTACAGGATAAATAAAAATAAACCATCACCTTGACATATTTTACTGAAAATGTGTAACAAGAACACAAAATATTTAAAACTGGAAAATCACCCAAATTACCTACAGAGTTTAAATGTTTGCAATAGTAAAATATAAAGATCTAATGATTGAGATTAAAGAAAAAGAGAAAATAGCTTCAGATTTCATAGGGATGATAAATGTTATAATAGAATTCTACCTTCAACTAGACTATTATTCAAGCTTAAAAGTCTGCTTACAAAAATGGACATAATGAATGGACAAAGATAGCTATAAATTGCTAATTTTTCAGAGCTGAAAATAATTGAATTTTTCATCTCTACAAGTATTATAAGAAATCATGGGCAATGGCCAAGGATGAGTGAGCTTTATATCACTTGTGAGACCTTTATGACTCACACAATGTTTCTAGATAACACCCCTCACACACATGTACACACACTTAGTTTGGAGAACACTGCTCCTCTTATGCAATGAGATTGAGGTTTTAAAAAAGAGTTGGACCTCTTCAGGCATTTTCATTGTAGCTCCTTTGCTCCATTTATTATATTACACTAGCTAAAACAGAGAAAACAAACCATGCAAACTCAAGTTAATGTTGAGATTCTGTGAGTACCACATAATGTCTTGGAAATAACTTATTGAGGCTCAGGTCTTAGGAACTGAAATCTTAACCAATCTCATCAAATTTTACTTTACAAATTGCTACAATATCGTTCTTATCTTATTCCTAGATTTAAGAATCTTGAATAAGTCAGTTTGTTAAAATGGCGTGTTATCAATTCTCAGCCTTTTGGCTGAGATCAAGTATAAAATGTTATGTGCATGTGTGTGCATGTGTATGCATTGTAAATATCAGTTGTAAGCAGATATGAATTATGTTGCATTTGAATAATCCTATGATAGTGTCATAAAGCCAGTACCTGATTCCCCACTGATTTTTGTATTCAGTTGTCTCCACCTTATGACTTTGATCATTTATTTCTCTATTATTGGATGACTTTCTCTTGAGGAACTTAGATTGATTTTTTGTATTTGTTTGTTGAACACAGCTTTCCTTCATCAAAAGAGGCTTTATTATGCTTCGTATTTACCCATTGGTTTTCTTGTACAAGAAAAAAATGAAATATGTACACTTGTGTGTCTGATTTATTTCACTTAAGATTATGGTCTTAAGGTGCATCCGCTTTCCTACAAATGACTCCATTTTATCCTTCCCTATTGGGAAGTAAGAAAAACATGTTCAGATGGGGAATGGTGTAAGGGAGGGAGAAGGGGAAAAGGGAAACAAAAAGGGAAAAAAGAGAATGGAAGGAAAAGATGGAATCAAAGCCTTGTAAATGGGAGGGGAAGAAGGGTTCAAGGGAGGAGAAAGGAATGGGAAAAAAATTAAGATATATTATGTACAGGTACAAATTTCCTATGATGAATGTGATCAATATATATGACAAATACGTACTAATAAAAATAGAGTTTAAAAAGCATTTGAAATGGAAAAACAGGTTCTATTTCTATAACAATTGTTAAATGACATGCCCTTTTAGTTGTCCCACATACATATTTATCAAGGAACTTAGCACTAGTGTCGATATTTTTTAAAACAGTGCTGGCATTCCTATTAGAATACTACATTTCGGATAGTCCAGAATTTGTTTGCCTTGGATATGAAAATATATTTGTGCTTCAATGTTTCAATACAAGAATTTCAGAGTTCCAACAACATTACTGGAACCCACTTCCTTCCCTTCAGGAAGGATGAATCATCAGTAAGCAAACTTTAATAATAACATGAATAAAAGAGTTCTAAACACCACTGTTGAAAACAAAGAAGGTTTACCCAAGAGACCGCCTGACACCTCTGAGAAGTAAGAGGGCATCAACTAATAGTTACTAGTGTTTGTTTACACTGTTGATTACAAATGGCTTACTCTAAACACAGTGAGATAGAGGTCACTTGACAACATCAGGAAAACAAAGCAATGGGAATGTGAAAGGCTCAAATCCATCAAAATTAATGCATATAATCAAAGCATTTGATTTTTTAAAAATTTTATGTTAAAAAGAAATAAACAAAGAAACCACAAAGTCAAAACAAAAAAATAAAAATGATACAGGATATTCTATTGGTTTGTTGAAAGGAACAGTTAATGCTTAATTATTTTATTGATCTTGCATGCCTATGTCTGGTGATCTGAAAAACTACTTTGAAAATAACAATATGTAATATAACAACTATTGTTAATTTCCTATCACCTTGTTTTGAAAGCATTTGATTTTTTTTCTTTTTAAGTACATTTACTGTAAAGCAAAGGTTTTTTTTATTTTAAAAATAAAAGGAGTAAAACATTAACAGACAGACAACCTTTTACAAAATAGCAAAAAACAGTACAGACAATACAGAGTTACAAACAAAGTGGTAGGAAATTAACAATGCTTGTTGTATTACATATTGATATCTTCAAAGTGGTTTCTCATGAAACAGATAGAGACATGCAGTTTCTCATGAAAACAGATAGAGACATGCAATATTGATCAGTCAAGGACTCATTGACAGTTCTTTCAGCGAAGAAATGGAAGACAGTAGAACAACTATGTTAACTATCCTGTATATACATATATACAAAATTTCTCCTTCTTTCCCTTCTCTTTTCCCACATCCCACTTGCCCTTTACCCTTGAGTGTTTTCCTGTCAGTTCACAATGTCTATCATACATCCTAGTTTAAATTAACTCTTTCAGGTTTTACACTAATGAAACAATGCGGTGCTTGCACATGTATGTCTGATTTATTTCACTTATGAGTATGGTCTCTAATTGTGACCATTTACATATAAAGGCCTCGAGTTTATCTTTCTTTACAGCTGAGTAATATTCCATTCTATAAAAGTACCACAGTTTTCTTATCCAGTCCTCAGTGGATGGACATTTGGGTTGCTTCCACATTTTAGCAATTACAGATTGTGCTGCTATGAACACAGGTGCACATATATCGCTGTGATATGATGTTTTTAGATCTTCTGGGAAAATACCCAGCAGGGGGATAGCTGGGTTGAATAGGACCTCTAGACCTAGTTTTCGGAGGAATCTCCAAACTGATTTCCACAGTGGTTTCACCAGTCTGCATTCCCACCAGCAGTGGAGAAGTGTTCCTATTTCTCCAGAGCCTCGCCAGCATTTGTTGTTGGTTGATTTCTTAATGCTAGACATTCTTACTGGGGTAAGGTGGAATCTCAGTGTTGTTTTAATTTGCATTTCTCGAATGATTAATGATGTTGACCATTTTCTCATATATTTATTTGCCATTTGTGTTCCCTTATCTGAGAAGTGCATATTCATCTTGGCTGCCCATTTTTGGATTGGGTCTTTGAATTTTGGAGGGCTGATCTCTTTTAATTCTTGATATGTTCTAGATAGAAGCCGTTTGTCTGAGGGACAGTCAGCTAAAATTTTTTCCCAAGTTTGTGGGTTTTCTGTAATAAAATGAACCTAGTACTAGACCTGAGCATCAATGGAACAGACTGGAAGAAACAGCCACAACCAAAAACACACTCAGCCACCTAATCTTTGATAAAGGGGCCAAACAAACTCACTGGAAGAACAATAGCCTATTTAACAAAAGGTGCTGGAAAAACTGGCTTGCTACCTGCCAAAGACTGAAAATAGACCCAAGTCTATCACCATACACCAAAGTCAAGTCAAAATGGTTCACAGATCTCAATATTAAAACAGAAACACTAAATCTATTGGAAGAGAAAGTAGGTAAAAACCTTGAAGACATGAGGGTAGGCAGAGAGTTCATGAACAAAAACCAAACTGCACGTGAAACACTTGAAAGAATCAACAACTGGGATCTCATCCTACTGGAAAATTCCTGCAAATCTAAAGAAATCACCAGCAGAGTAAAAAGAAAGCTCACAAACTTAGAAAAAACTTAAGCATTTGATTGCTAATTGAACTTCATAAATTAACTGGTTGCTCCATACTGCATAAATATTAGCATGAAATTAATGGTACTCTTAAATATAGATTAATGTTTGAAGCATGAAATTTAATTTATAATAACCCTGCCTATTCTATGTGGAATTACCATTTATTTGTTACAAATATACAGAAAAAAAATCTCTTTTTTGTTATGGAAATTTGAAAATGTATTTACTGCGTACAGTGTAGAATTCCCTTCTTTTAATCCATCTCAATTCAGTACATATTGATTATGTATTATTTCTGCTCTGCACCAGGCACTTTGTTAGATTTTGGAATGAAGGTACAAGGTCACAGATGCAAAAAGCCGTAATGCTAATTTGAAACAGTCTTCAGTTTCAGGAGAATACAAACATACCAACATCCTGAAAGCAACCAAAGGCCTCCCACAATTTCTTGCCTTGCCACCTGAAGCCCCTGAACAGTTCACCTTGTGGAAGTTTGTTGTTTTCCAGGCCAGCAGGGACTGATCTAACTTCCAAATACCCCTACAGACTGCTGTGTCAGAAGTTAGTAAGATACTTCCTCAAAAGGATAAACAAACAAATAAATTCATCTCAAACAATCAAATAAAAGGCTGGGATATAGCTCATTGCAAAGGCCTTCAATCCCCAGTATCCCAATTAAAAGATAAAGAAAAAGGAGGAGATTAGACAGGGCATAAGTATCAATAGCATAAACCTTGAAGTCTTTCTCTGAATTCTGCTTTCTATGGTCTCTGCTTCCTAATGCAAAATACCCTCCTCCCCTCTTGAAGGTATACAGAAGTCTCAATCTATTACTGTATCAGTTGCTCAAAAATCTAATCTAAATGAGGTGTAAATGAGGCTTGTTATATATAATTTATATTTACAACTGCTGGAGTTTAAACCTTGTCTGTTTACAGACCTGTAAAGGCAAAGATGAGTCCTCTACTCACAACAGTCCCAACACACAGCAGTGAGACAGGCTTAGGACAGCAGCTGTTGCTATTTTGGTTCATGAAAGAGAAAACTAAAGGTAAAACAAAAAAAGAGTCATGAATACAAAGCAGTTCTGTAATCTCACTGGGCAAATGGGAATTTCTTGATTGGTTTGTAAGGTCTGGGAATAAATCTCTGGCTTTCAGCTCCACCTGCTATTCTCTTGGTTCCACTTTCTGAATCATCCTTTTTTTTTATGAAAAGCACCACAGTTTTGCATCTGGGTAGTTGATCAGCTTGTTTCCTGCCTGCTGTAATTTAGATCTTAAATGTACTCTAGAGGCCTCTGTGTTGAATGCTGCTTCTTTGGAGTAGTGTATTGGAAGTGTTGAAATGTTTAAGAGATGTGGTTTAGTGTCAGGTTTTTGGTCTTTGGGGGTGGTGGTTAGTGGCTGCAAGGTCACTGTGGAACTCTGGGCCCTTTCCATTTTTTTCTATTGTGTCTGGACTATGAGTTGAGTGACTTTGCTCTGCCAGGTGCTCCCCATCATGATGTGCTACCTTGTCACAAGCCCCAAAGCAACAGGGCCATGTGAGCAATGCACTACGACCTCCAAAACTTGAGCCAAAATAAACCTTTTCTCTTTATAGGTTGATTGCATCAGGAAATCATTATAGTAACAGGAAGCTGATTAACACAGAACCAGTAGAAATATGGGGAGTCTGACAGCTTCCTTTTGTTTGTACTTTCTTTGTCTCTTTTGAATCAAGCTGGCCGTATTTCTGGTGATATGGTTTCCTTAAAGACTCTGCAGGCTTCCTATGAATTTCTTTAGATTTCACTACATTCAGCAAAAGTAAAATCCACAAGTCATTTCATAACTCCCATTTTTTTTTTAGTTCATCTTTTCAGAGGGAATGCTCTTGTTTGAGTAGTTCTGTGAACTTTTGGCTTTCTTAAATTTACCTTTGAGAAATTAAATACAGTTCACTATAAGCTTCAAGAATAACTCAGGCAGCATCTTCAGCACTTGACTTGGAAATCTTCACTCAGTACCAAGTATATACATTCAAAGCTCTGCCTTCCATTTAACTATAGGAGACTATTTTGCTAAACATTCTGCCATTATAAAATGAGAGTTCATCTTTAATTTTAAGAACAAATAAGATATACATATATAAAGTAATTAGTATTTATGCATTTCTAAACAACCTCTCCACAAGTGGGTATGTATGTATTAAATCTGCTAATAAAAGAAGTACAAATATGTTTATATAAAGTAAAAGTTTACCATCTCCCCTTCACTGTTTAAGTGAGGCCAACCTGCATAGTCTCCCTTTTGATTAATAACCAATTGTACTGATTATGTCCTATTGTGTTGTCAAGTTTTGTCCACACTCAAGGGGAAGAGATTATAATCTGCATGCATACATTGAACGGGAATTATGTGGGTCACTGTAGAATTTTTCCCACTACAGTGGCATTGTCATAATCCAAGTCTAGGTCTCTTATATTATAAAGCTTTTTTCCTTAATATTGTGCTATGTTCTCCTCTTGATATTATCCTTCATATTATCCTCTTCTCTAGATATTTTCAAGCATATTTCTTAATTTATATATTACAATCAATATAATTTACATCCTAAATATCAAGGCCAATTTTATTTACTTCCTACCAAGGAAGAGATAAATCCATTATTTCCTCAGAAATACAGATATTGGGTGCATGAGTATTTTACATACATAAATAGCCATTGTATTAATGAATGATACAGTGAAAACAACTGAATTTTTCTCCCAATAAGTCCAGTTGCATAAAACCATTATATAGTCTCAACAATGAAAACTTGTGCATATGTTGGGCATCTCCTAAGTTATAATTTTAGCTAACAGTCTATTCAACTTTATATTATTTAGCTAAAAGTCTATTCAACCTGTCTCATCAGTAATAAATAGTAATAGCTACTGGCTTTGAAAAGACTTTATGAACCAGATGACTAAAACATCTAGGCTTGAGACTCATGTTCCTTCTATGTTACTGCTCTGACATCTTGAATACATGCTGTTCAACCTGTGCTTGAAGGTCATTCCCCCGTCCCTGCCATAATTCCAGCTAATGCAGTGTGGAAAGGGAAAGGGCAGAAGGGACGGCAATTTCTATTGAAGAGATGACTGCTTCTTCCCACATCCATTTTTATAAGACCTAGAAATGTTTATTTTTAGTTTCGAGGAGTGGAAGAAATTTAGCCTTTGCTGAGTGATTAAAAAATGCATCAAAAATGTTATTATAGAAAAAAGAAAAAATGAGATTGTAGATCACCAGCACTGACTACCAACCACATGCTTTGGAATCACTATTCAAGCTTTAGTAGGCTGATGATCCAGGTTAGGGTGAATGGTTTTGACCTTCTATTTCCGGCTGATCAGAGTCAAGCAACTAAAAGGACAGGTATATCGCACAGGATATGAAAATCTAAAGTTTTGTTGGTTTGTGGTAGAGAAATGCTTTTAAAATACCAGCCAAGTAAGCAGATGATAGAGATCAATGGCCAGAAAGAGATTAGTGGATTCCTTTGCTTTACAAAGAGCACAATAAATATCAGTGCAGTCTGGAGAAAGTGAAAGAAATGTGGCAAGAGCTCTCAAATAAGAGTATGATACAGGCATCCAAAGACTTAGTGTGATATGAGGAAAGGAAATAAAACTGGTCAGATAAGATATAGGCGCACAATAGCATGGTCCCTGGGCAGTGTTAGTTCTATTTAGCTGTGATTGAAGTTGTGGTTTTTTTGTATCCTAATTTCATGCTAATTAGATCCTAATGTGCTTAATGGAACAGTGAACTGATGTAAGTCATTAAAATAAAATCTCATGTATATGAAGATTAACATTTGTATATAATACCTTGAGAAAGCACATTGTCATGTACTTTTATTAGGATGCTTTTAAAGACTGGGCCACAGAATTACCCTAGTTCTAGAGAAGAGTCATAAGGAAAGCAATCACTTTACATTTAAATGTCCATAACAATTGTGGCCTTATTATGTAGTAAGGGTGTGAAAGAAATTAAGGAGAGTGGAGCAGCGACTGGGTTAGTCATGAACCAGCAGTGATAGAGTATCTAGCATGTAAAGCTACTGATACAAAGCAGATGGAAGATGAGCTGAATTTCCTGAAGCTGAGAGGACGCGCCATTTGGAGGGCATGGGCTGAAATCCATGGTTGAAATAGTGGTTGAAGAAAATGGCCCAGGTTTTCCTTGAATGTCAAGGGAAGAATTCACCTGCTGTCTGCAGTCCATTCTTAATCTCATTCTTCTCTCATTTTATTTTCCTTGATAGATAAGTTTCTTTCAAATCCTAGAAGAATTAGATTTGCAAACAAGGATAAAGAAATATCAATTATCATCATAGCCTTACTGCATTTTTAAAAATCTAGAAATGAATTTTTTTGTAATAATTGGGCAGTTTTATTAGATATTTAAAATATTTAAATAAGGAAATGAGGATATTTGAGTAGTCAGCCATTTTGTGTTAGATTGCAATAACATCTGTATTTGAGTAATATTTTGGCACTTGAGATTTTTTTAGGTCAATTTATAAAATAATTTTTCTGTATTTGTAAGTTTGCTTTTGTTCTTTTCTCTTTAAAATTAAAAAATAAAATGAAATAATTTTTCATAACGTTAAAATCTCAAGTGTTGCTGTATCTTGAAGTTTAAAATTAATGTTACTAAAGTTATTTAAGTACACTGACAACTGCTAACTGGACTAATGTAATTACTTCCGAAGAAAGTTAATATTGAATTTATGTATGAGATATCGTTTAAAGTGTTTGGAAAAACTTAATTGACTTTGTAAATGGTAGAAATTGTTAAAAATTTTTAATTTGCTTACATTAGGCTGCTTACACATTAGTCAGAAGCTCCCTTGAGAGAAATTGTTAAAATATACCCCATTCATGAGAGAATAGTGAAGAAAATGTACAATAACTTAAAAACTGAACTTAATACCTTAAGTACAACAGGTCTATGTATATGTGGCTTCAATTAATATTAATTTCTATAGTTATAAATAATTTTTTTCTGGCACATAAATTACCCTTAGAATCACCAAACTTTTTCAGACAATTACCTTTTCTAGTGCAGCTTAGAGATATTTCATATTCTTAAAACCAAAAATAATATTAATGTACACACAAAAGCATATAAAGACTAAATAATTTTTGCAAACCCAAATACTCCCTCGAGTGGTATTTTCAGTTACACTTTTTCTCCTGTAATATAAATGTATACACATAAATGCATATTGGAAATTTATTTTCTCTTTTCTCTTAAAAACTTTCTTTGGGTAAAGATCTTCAGCAATAAGAATGGTGAAAAAACATGTAAAATGTGTTCAAAATAACCTTTAATTAAATAAATATACACTAAGATAAACACCAAATTCTTATATGTCAATTTTACAGCTATTTAATTGACATTAGCAAAATTAGTGATGTGACATGAGCACCTGACCACACCGATGATGTCCCTGAAGCCTAGCACAGTCTCAGGTGCCACTTGATAATGTGTATGTAGCAGCATAAAATATTCACAGTCCTTGATCCGTGCTTCTTTTTCTAAATGGGCAGGGATGTTTATCAGAGTCATACTTAAACATTGTTTCAAAAAATAAAATACATTAAGATAGAACTAAAAAGTAGTGCTTATATTTGATGACTACTGCCACTGAAAACTCTTTTCAAAGAGTAACGTGGAGATGCTTCTTGCAAATGTCAGATATAAAGATGCAGTATATATGACCCACATATAAACCTGCTTCTAATTGAAATAAATGTCTAATAGAGATATATCTGTAAAGTATAATAAAAAACAAGAAAATGCTATAACATAGAGTATCTCAGTGCTGTAGAATTAACCAACTGAAATAGTTTATCGAGATTTTCTTCAATAAGCATGCATTACTTTAACAACTGTAAACAGTACTTTACTTCAAATATAATAAGACGATGGATGTTTAATGTTACGTATTCATCGTAGCCACTGACCCATGAGTAGGCTTCTTCCATCTGTAATGCACCATATTTATTTTCTTGCTGGTTGGTTTAGCTGACATATATTCTTTAGATCAAATAGTTAATCTATTTCAGGAAATGAAAAGACACCCTTCAAATTCCAATCAAGTATTTTTTTTCCCTAGCCTATCCTAAAAAATGAGAATTACTTTTAAAAACTTAACTGAAAAAGCACCAGAATGTTAAAAGTGAAAGAAAAAATCAGTTCAAGTGTTTGTAGAAATTCTTAAAATCTTGGGCTTGTGAGAATCTTGGAGAATATTTTTGAACAACTGGCCATCCAAATAAAACATGTTTGTCTGGGATGCACATTCATAAACAAATGGTGGTACAAAGTGAGAAAGGCATGAGTCTTTGTTTGCTTCGATATTATTTTTAACACGTTGAAATGTTCCAGTAAGTGATTTGAATTGCAATTTGGGAACAAACCGGGTCAACAAAATAAATATGATGATTTGATGCCATCTGAGGATATTGGCATTTTATAAAAGAAATTGTCTTGTAGACCAGATGGTGGTTCTGGCTCGGGTTGCATCTCCTTTTCTCCTTTTCCCTTGAATATAGATTGTTGCCATCCATCAGAATATTCTGAATATTTGGTTCAGAATATTTGCTTGCCAACTATAACACCATAGCAATAACTAAAGTAAATGGATGAAATACTTCAAGGTAATAGAGGCTTTCACAAGTCTTTAAGATATAGGGAAATAATCATACAGGTGACTGGGAGAGGGAACATACAAATATAGCATGCTAATTTTTAGAGAGATCAGTGCATGGTTAGCAGGCTCTAAGACAGAGCAGAATGGCAGAAGTGCCTGGGTGGCAGACAGCTGTTCCTCCTATGGCAGCTGGGAAGCAGAAAAAGAAGGGAGGAGCCCAGGTTCGCGACACACTCTTCCCGGTCACGCCCCCAGTGAACCACCTGTGCGCCCAGGCTCCACCTCCTAACAGCGCATTCTGCTACAGATTCATATGTTACTCAGTCTATTAGTGAGTAGGACGTCCTTGTGATCTAATCGCCTTCTAAAAACCCCATCTCTGAATGCACGAGGCTTTGGGAGACATTTTTAACTCAACCATAACACAGTGTGTCCTTGTACAAAGCTTTTTGAAAGAGCTTCCACATGTATGATGTCACTTGGGCCGTTTCTGGAATCCTCACTGGTCAAACCCAATCAGTACCCTGCCAACTCAGAGCCTGGAGTACAGTCCTGAGGACCAGCCTTCCGGGAATGGAGACAGCAGGGGAAAGGTTAAGAAGGTCTTCAGGGGCAAAGAGAATTACCAGTCTAGTATTCCTATACGTTTATTAGCAAATCACTTAGTTGGAAAGAAATAAATTTTAAAAAGGGTAGAAAATAACCCTGTGTAGAAAAGATGTTTAAGAAGTTTCCTAAAAAGATTTTTAGCTCACCAGAATTTCCTGAATCATATTTCATCCTTATCTCCTCTTTCTTCATGCTTTAACTACTGTCTTTCGTTGTTTATTTATACTGATATTTTTGTGAAGTCTTAGTGAAGTAATATATCTAGACGTCTTAGTGCTACTCATAAAATTGAGTTCAACAGCTTTACAAAGCTTTATGTCGTGCTGCCTACATGGCATGCTGTCTTATTACGACGCAGGTAAATGCTTTGTGGAAGAGAAAGAAGACAAACTGCTTAAATAACTTTATTTTTTAGGAAAAAAACTATATTTTTGCAGAACAGGTTGGCCTATGTGTTTTGCCAAAATGCAGTATTATTTGTTAGTAAGAAACAGAAACTGTGCCTATTCCAATAACAAAAGGGAAACCCTTTCAACATTTCCTTGCTTTTGTGGCTTTCAAATTTCGCATTTGCTTGTCACCTGTGATAGCTGTTTTGCTTTCACCTATGATTTTATTTTACAGGCATTAAAGTTACCTGTGAAAACACCAGTTCATACTTTCTTTTTAAGTTAAGTTTTATTTTACATACTTACCGTATATGAGATGCATATAGGTAGTAAGGTGATTATTATAGGAAGCAACTCAATATATTCCTTACCTCACACATTACTCCTTTTGCTTAATGTGTACAGTAAAAACAGCTAAAATCTCCTCCTTTAGCAAAAATCTTGTATACAATACAATATTATTAATTATGGTCCTCATGTACATCATACCTCAATTTTCATCATCCTATATATCTGGCATTCTTTATCTACTGAAATACATCTCCCTATTTCTTTTCCTCCCTAATTGTATAGCTAGTAATCACTTTTTATATCAGTATGTTTGACATTTTAAAAGTCTCATACCTGTGTAAAGTTATAAAATACTTTTCTTTCTGTGCCTGGCTTATCTCATGATCTCCATGAACGATTATTCCCTGGGTTCACTCATGTGTGGCAAATATCAGGATGTGCTCTCTCCTAAAAGCCAGAAAAATAATCTTCTATGTGTGTGTGTGTATTTTCCTCACAATTTATTCATCCATTCATCTGTTCATGGACACTTAGGTTGCATCCATATCTTGACTATTATATTTAATGTTCCAAAACACATAGCATTAAAGATTTCTTTTTAAAGTGATGGATTAATTTCCTTTAGGCTTATACCCAGAGGATGGACTGCAGAGTCACACAGTAGTTCTATTTTTAATTTCTTTAGGAATCTCTATGCTGTTTTCCATAATGACTACACTGGTCTCCATTCCTATTAGCAGTGTACAGGGTTTTGTTTTCTCATTCATCAGCACTCACTATCTCTTCTTTTTTTGATGATGTCCCTCATGAGGGTGTGAAGTGATATCTTATTGTGGTTTTCATTGTCACCTGATGATTAGTGATGCTGAGTACTTTCTCACTTACCTATGGGCAATTCTATATCTGCTTTGCAAAAATGTTTATTTGGGACTTTTGCCCATTATTTCATTTGGTTATTTTCCTGTTACTGAGTTTTAGAATTATATATAAATTTTGGATATTAGTTCTTTAGCAGATAGAGGTTTGCAAAAAATTCCCATTTCATAGCTTCCTTTTTATTTGTTTGTTGCTGTTTTTCAGTTTGAGTTAGTCCTATTTGTTTGGTTTTGCTTCTATAGCTCAAGCTTTTGATGTGATATCCAGAAAACCATTTCTAAGACCAATGTCAAGGAGCTTTACCTCTATGTTTTCTTCTAAGAATTTTATTCTTTCAGGTCGCTTATAATTTTGACTATATTTTTACTGTATAAGAGTCTGATTTTTGCTTTTGCCTGTGGAAATCCAGTTTTCCAAGCAACATTTATTGGAGAAATCATGATTATACTTTCATGGACATCTGTATATGGTACCCTAGGCTCCCAGCATTCCCAGGGATGTTCATTCACTACTGTCTTTGAACTATGATGCTTTCTTACCCACCAAATCAAGAATTCTTTTTGCAGAGCACCTCTGGGATCCACCGTTTCCTTGTTATTTGTGTGGCTTCAAATCACCTCTGACAACTTCTTTCTGGGTTCATGAATTATACACCCTGAACACCTATTAACTAGAAATTGTGAAAAGTTGAAGTTATGGTTACTTGTGCAGACAGTTTCTTGAACAATAAAACAGAAATTCTCTGCAGTAAAAATATTTAGGCTGCCTGGAGGGCAAGAGTTCACAGTACAACTTCTGTTGTATGAAGCATAATTATAGAGCTGCTTGTTGAAACCATATAAATGGATATTTTTCCCAGAAATTAGTGAACTAAATATTTTTCTACGTGTGTAACTCTTTTTCTTTGTTGAGAGGCTATCATTGGTTTCACCAATAAAGGAAAATGGCTTGTTTCAAAATACAGTTAAAGAAATTCAGGAGAGTAAAACAATATTTTTGAGGTACTCTTCTTGAGTCTGGCAATAATAAAACTCTATATTCAGGGCCAAACAGAACAAAATAATTTTTTAAAAGTTCTTGTAGTTTTTTTTTTTTTTCTTTTTAATGTCAGAAAGGACTTCCACATATTTTCTAGAATTGTTACAATTTAGAAATGCGACTTTCTTTGGCTCGCACTTAGCTACTTAACTAGTTTAATAAACTGTAGCATACTTGAGACAGAGGTGTGACTAGTGAAATAGATTCTATTTGGTGGGCTATGGTTTCTACGGAAAGCACTGTAGTACTCTTGGTGATTTTCATGCCATGATTCTAAGAGGAAACTCTTAGTGCAATTAAATCAAAATTTGGTGTGCAAAAGAGGTGAAGAAGGAGATATTAAAACCAGTGAAAATGCTACTGAGAAAATTACCTTGGCTGTTTGAAGTGGCAGATCCAACAGATTTAAAAAAGGTGATTTCCAACACTACGTGCACACAAGTTCAGATTATGAAGCTGTAAATCGCCACCTATGTGCTTTCTTACTTTTCAAATATGAAATACTTCAAAAACTGAAGTCTAATTATGGGCTGTAGTTCTATGAAGATTCATAAAAGCTTGACCAAGCCTAAATTATGCTTTCCCCAACCTTTATAAAGTCAAATAATAAAAAACCTCAACCAATTATAGGAACAGTGCTGTGTAGGAGGTTTGCAAATATATGGTACATTTTGACAGCTGTTTCTTACTGGAATCCTATCAAGACAATCACTAAAATATTTTAGAATACTTACAATGAGAGAATGCTAAATTTGTAACTGTACCTGGGCCACTGGAGGCCCCAGAGTTCAAAAGTGCTTTTGGTTACTACAGTGCTACCAATTCTTGAAGTCAGCCACATTCTCAAACCCAGATTCTCCAGTGATTGATACAAACATGTACTTTAAATTCAGTTCCTCACAGTTCAAAATGTTTATACCATTTGTTTAAAGAAAAATAAAATACTTAGATTGTCAGTATAAAACTGATTTGACTGTTAGAAGATAATCTTAAATTTATAATTAACAAAACACTTGTAAACATAGAGGAAAGCTGCAGTGCTCATCTTCAGCCTTGTCACTGTCAATAGCAGCCTAGTTAATATCCTGTCTCCTGCTCAGCACACAGAATAAATGTAGCAACTACAGTGTATCATATGCAAGTATATTAATGTGGTTAATCTCAATTTCCCTTCAGTGGTGGAGGGTGGGGGTGACAGTGTATTGTGTGTGTTTAGAGTGAAGTTAACTTGAATCTTACTTAAAATTAATCTTCTCTTGTCTTTCTACTCCTCTTTTTCTTCACTCGAATTAAGTCACCTTTGATTAAATTTTTCACAGCCCAGTAGGGTCCCAGAGTTTCAGAAAAGCACGCAAGTCAAAGGTTTTTTACTGATTTTCTGTTCCTCTTCCAGTCTTCCCTTCTTGAACAGCAGAAAGTTTCCCTTAACCACCTAAGAACATCCTAAGCAAGTTAAAGAGAACTGTGGTTAGTGACAGTTACGTAGTTCACAGGAAACCCAAATTATCCACGAGCGACACTTCCACGCCTTTTCATAATGTTATATGTGGTTACTTGTCAGAGTCCCATCCATGCCAAGAGCTTTATGAAACAAGGCCCTAAAATATCTATAATTTTCCCTGCAGTGTAATTCTAGTTTATCTATTACCATTCTCTGACTGTGATCTTACTTCCCAGAGTTGTTACACTGATGGACCTCTTCCCTCTCTGCTTCTTGCCACTTCTACCTGAAAAAAACTATGAAATAAAAACAAAACAAAATATATCCTCCCTGACCCACCTCATGTGTCAGTTCCTCCAGGAAGCCCTCTCCCACATTATCAAGAAAAGTCCTGTGTCTCTCTCTGCTCTTCACGTTGTAGGCTACAGGTTCTTACTTCCCTGTGCACGAGAACCACTCAGAAGAAGAAGGCGTGTTAAAGTAGAGTTTTGTGGGACCCAATCCTTGAAGGTCTGGTTCAGTAGTCCAGAAAGGAGCTAGACAGTTTGCATTTCCAGAAAACCCACAAAGGATGTAGGTATTGCTAATCTAGGGATGGTACTTTGAAAATCATTATTCTAGGTTTTACTTAAGCAGATAAGATGAGATATTGTACATTTTCCGCAACTCAACTGTGAACGATTGGAAGGCAGAGGACCTAGTCTTGTTGGACTCTCTGTATCTCGAGTACCTGAACATAATGCTTGACATTCAGTAGGTAATCAGGCCTGCAAAATAAAAGCTCACAGGCTTGGGAGTTAGGTAGAAATAAGTCTATAGCCTTATTGTACCAGCTATTTATTGAACTAACTAGGGGGGAGCTTGTATAACTAATTTTACCTGTCAAGCCTAAAGTTCCCTCATCTCCATTTGGAAATTAAAATGTAGTACCCATCACGTTTGATTATTTTGAGATTAAATTAATATATTGACATTTTTATTTGGGACATATATGTACATGTCATGAATATATATACTTGTATCTCAAATAAAAATATATACCACATATATGGTACAATTTTTTCACATGTGTGTACACATCTGTGTGTAGTGATGAGCTCATTAACTAGTATATTTTAAGTACTGAATAAGTGAATGAGGATAAATTTGATGGAAAGGGCTCTCTGCATTTTTAATCATATTAAGTGCACAGTTCATACTGGCCAGGTTCTGGGGAAGGGTAGGAGGAGCAGGAGAAAGAGAAAAGCAGGAGAAAGAGAGAAGACACATTATAGACCTCTGAAATATAATTTGCTGTGGTAACTGGAAAGACTTTGTTTATTAAAAGTGGTGTAGGGTTAGACAATATGTTCTTGGATTTTCAAAGCTTTGGTTTTCATTGGAATGGGTAGGCCTTTAAATTAAGTGTGGTCGACTTAACATAAACATCTAATATTTTCTTCATCTCCTATATCTGCCCTCCCGGCATTTTGCCGAGTCACTTGAGGGTTGCTGAAATACAGCTCTTGAATAATGATTAACATATAGGATGAGGTTATTTTTTCCATTTGGAGATTTTCATGTATGGGCATACTAAAATGTTGAAGGATTTTGGTTATGGAAAAGTCTCCTATTCAAAGAAACAAAGGTGGGTACCCTTATCTGCTTAACCATATGCATGTGGCTCTGTTCTGACAAGTAGTGCATAGGAAACAAAGGGCCGTACACTGTGCTGTTATGAGAATTTCACTGAGACTTTCTCTACCACTGCAGTCCTGATAACTATGCATGCTTTGGTGAACACCTTATTCCTGTGCTACAGTGGCTCAACTCCCGGAGAAGAAACAGACCTCATTTACTCCAGTGGAGGTTTGGGAGGAGACTAGCATGATATTTTAGAAGACACTAGTGCTTCAGTTGGGACTTAATCCACTATATCTACTTTAGGTAAAATTTTTAGAGTACTTTTGTTGAAAATTAACACTGATAAAAAGTTACCTGATATGGAATTACTAGAAGTTGATTTTGTTAACATTTGTTTAGGGGCTGGGGATTTAGCTCAGCGGCAAAGCGCCTGCCTGGCAAGCGCAAGGTCGTGAGTTCGGTTCCCGGTACCGGAGAAAAACCAAAACCAAAAAAAAAAAAAAAACCAAACATTTGTTTAATTGTTCTGCATCAAACATCCATATATAGATACTGAGTTACTTTCCCCATCTGTAAATGAAAAAAATGTTAACTGTGCTGAGAGTCTTTAATTAATTTATTGTTCCCATGATTAATTTTTATAAACAATTTATTTTATCAAAATAAAGAGAAACAAACATAATGTGAGAAAATAACCTTCAAGAAGTACATTTAGGTCCAACCCTGAGTGCAAATCTAGAGCTGATTGCATTTCCGCTAACCCCATGTTATCAAGCATGAAAATATGTTAAACTATTCATATATTTTAAAGCTCCCTCTTGAACTGTGAAATAATTTTTTGTTTGTAAGTCATGTAGTTGATGGTACTTTGTCACAGTAAGCCAAACTAAGGCAAACCACCATCAGAAGAATACTTGTGATATGTTGAGAATACTAGTAAGGATGTAATGTTTGAATACACGTTAATTTGTGGGCCATACAACTGGAGCTTTGAAATTTTCCAATTATGTACACCAAATATGTATATCCTCCCCACTTTCCCTTCTCAAGGAAAGCAAAATAAAACAAAACAAAACAACAAAAAACTTCTAAGTTTCAATGACTAGATCTCAACTGACCTCAAAGAAATATAAACCTAATTATCGGTTGGATTTTCTGACTGGTTTCAGAGTTCATTATTATTCTACAAAAAGAAACTGTTAACAAGTCCCTTTTTATTTCATAGGTGTAAAGATAAAAATTTCTTTCTTTTATAAATGAGTTTCAGGGAAAATACTTAAATATGTGGTCTTTAAGGTCAGACAAGCTATATTTCAATACCAACTTTATTTCTTGCCCACATCAGCATCTTGAGCAAATATTTAACCTTGACTTTCAGTCAAAAGATTATCAATGTGGATAATATCTACTTTAAAGGGTAGTAATGCAGATTAAGTGAGATAATTCACAGCAAGTATTCAGTGCCATCTTAGGGAAAAGGGGACTCTTAATAATATTCATCAGTGATTACTGTAATTACGGAGATACATTACATTTCCAGGAATTAATTGTGTTGATAGAAGTAAGCCTTCCTTGCACACTGAACATTTCCACATTGGAATGTGGGAATGAGCGTGTCATGTGAAGAGGAAGTAGAATTGACGCATGATTCACCATAGGCTTCTTAAACCCTACACATGAACAAGATGACACAGAAAGAGCATGAACCTGTTATTACCTACAAAATTGATCAATAGAAAATGTAGAATTTCACTGAAAAGATAAGTTGAGCCATAACTCCTTACACGATGAATATTGACAAATACAAGCATGCAAAATTGGTTAAGAAAAAAGAAAATTTTAAGCATTAACTGTTCCTTTCAGTAAACCACAGACATCAGTAATACACCTATCCCAGCTATCCTTGTATATACATACAAATTTTATTCTTCATTTTAAGAGAAAAGAAAAAACAAAATAACAAAACAAATACATAAACAAAACAGCATAGAAAACAATAAAAATGGTACAGAATTTCAAAATAGGTGGTAGGATATTAACAATACTTGTTATGTTACATAATGTTACTTTCAAAGTGGTGGCTCAGATAACCAAATGCAGGCATATAATAACAATTACACATTCACTGTTTCTTTCAATATCAGAATGACTGATTTGAAGACAACAATATGCAGTATAAGAACCACTCTTGAACTCCTACCATCTTGTATGGTGAAGCTTTGCATTATTTCCAGAGTTTTATTATTATTATTATTTGTTACTGTCTTTGATTGTTTGATCAATCTTACATTCTTATGTCTGGTGGACTGTCTTGGTTACTTTTCTCTCGTTGCTGAGACAAAATACCCAACACCCAAAATGAAGGAAGGAAAGGTTTATTTAGCTTACAGTTTGTGGAGGTTTCAGTCCATACTTGGCTGGCTCCGAGGCAGAAGATAGCAAAGCAAGAAGAGCAAAGTGGGGAATGGCAGCCAAACAGCAAAGCAGCCAGAGCAAAAGGGCAGAATGGCACCAAGCAGCTTCTTTTATCTGTCTTACATTGTAAACAGGCTACCCCCACCTAAGGGGCATGTAGCTCTCACATAATCTCCATGAGCTCCTCTTCCACAGGCTCAGGATGTATATAAAGTAAGCACCCTGGCTTCCTGCTGAGTCACTTAGCCAAACCTCTAGACACCCCAAGTTGACACAATGTATCAACCATAACATGGACTGAACAACTTCATTGAAGATAGCAGTGTGTAATGTAACAACCATTGTTAATTCCTGTAATTTTGTGTTGAGGTCATATACGATTTTTGTTGTTTTTTGTGTTGTTTTGATTTCTGTCTTTGTTGTTTTGTTAATTTTTTTTAATTTTTAAAATAAAAAATTTTGTAGGTATTGGGTATTTTGTCACAGGAAAGAAGAAAGTAACTAAGACAATAACCTTTGACTTCCAGTGGGTTATGTAAGCCTATTATGACTGTATCTAGATGTACCCACAAAGCCTCATGCCATTATAGGTGGGGCTTTTTGAAGGTGGTGGATCTAGGGTGTATGATGATGAGACCAAGGGTCCCACCCTGGGTGTGGGTGGTACCACCCAAAAGGCAAGTAGCTTGGATGAAATGTAAAGAAACAGCTTCACTGCTTCACTGCCTTTTGCCTGCCTGCTCTGCTTTGTGTTGGACTGTTTCTCCTCTAATATGCCATCCTGCCTTGGATCCAGCTAATATGAACTAAAACCTCTACAAATTGTTAGCTAAAATAAACCTTTCCTCCTTCAAATTTAGGTGTCAGGTATTTTGTCTCAGCTATTTCCTTTAACTCTGGGTGTTGAGTATTTTGTCTCAGCAATGAGGAAAGTAACTAAGACAAGATCCAAGAGAAATCATTATGAAGTGAGATATATGAGTGACATGAATATAATAAATACAGAATTTTATTAATAAAATAAATGTTATCTTTATCATTTTACTGTAAACATTTTGGCAAAATCTCTTATGAAGTAAAATTCAAGTTGTGTACAGTTATGGTATCAACCGTAAGAAGCAAAAAAGAGAACAATGATGACTTGAAATAGGTAAACCTACATCCAAGGAGACAGGCTTCTAGCTTTTACAAGAACGGGTTAAGTAACTTCTCAAGCCCATTTTGCCCAGAGCATTCTTTGTTTCCTCATTCATGCTCCTGTAAAGTTTAGTGGAAGTATAATCCTTCTGTATTTTACCCGTTTCAACTAGTTCAGGACAAATATATTTTGCAAGCACTTTTTGATGTCAGAGAAACATTGTTTTTGTCTCTTTAAAGCCATTTGTGTTGAAGCAGGAAGTGTCAGAGTAGCATACATAACAAAACACAGTAGTTTTCAAAAGATGATTTAAATCTTCAAAAGGAATTACTCTTAAAATTGTCTATGATGTTTACACCGGTGATTTTAATGCAAGTCTTGGGAAACATTCTTATCTCAAACACAGGCTATTTTACAAAAGCAAAATTAAATACAGAGTTGAAAGAGAAGCAATCATTAATTTTAAAGGCCCTTTGAAAGCAATAGGACAGAGGTTTTAAAATACGTAGGGTTTTTCATTTTGAGGCCTGGTTTCACTCAAAAATATGTTTTTAGAAGTGGGTGAGTGCTTTGAGTTGTGGTATATATGATTATCTTATTGTTTATGTTCATTTCTTATTTTCATTCTATCATATTTCATCTTAAAAGAATAATAGAATTACGGGTTCTCTAGTACATGCTTTAACATGGTTTCGTTAATAGCTGTTATGATGTCAGTTCATTAGTGGTCATCTGGGTGCACATTGGACATTTTCTCTACCTTCTGAGGCACTCCCAGATGCTCACCGCTGTTTCTGCTATCCAAAATAGTATTTGATATTTGAAACCTCCAAAGTGGAGAAGAAATTCTGAGAAATTTATCAGTGTTTGAAATGAGCCCCACCACTCCTTTGGCTCATTTTTTCCCATCTCCTTCATGAAGTATACTTTGGAAAAATAATACTAGCTTTCACCTCGCCTTTCTCTGGTATAAGACTTTACTGCCCATTCAATTACAATGCATTTATAAATTTAAAAATTGCATAATTTTAAATATTGTGTGTAAAAAGTTGCCATTCTGTCTTAAGGAACTTGCTTTATTAATTTATACACATTTTAGTAACCCAAGTGTACTGAAATCTCAAAATCATAAGTAGACAAGAAAATTTCTTTGACAAGAAAGTTAAATGACAAGGAAACTGATATAAAGTGTATATTTTTAAAAGGAGTATAAGCTAATAGACAATAAAATAAAGGATTCAGTGCAATCTGTTATATCAGGTTCATGTTAGAATTCAAATAATTTTCTTTCAAATTCATACATCTAATTAATAATGGGGATTAATTTCAACTAAATCTACCTGACTTCATATATCATGTATGCTCTCTTGTTCTTCAAAGATATTAAGTACATCTAACATTAGTGGGAGAACTCACAACCTGTTATGAAGGATAAGAATGTACAGTGATTACAGTATATTACATTGCAATACATTAATATACATAAACATACCAGAATATCATTAAAAAGAGTTGGTCATTGCTGCCTGAGTGAAGACAATTCCCAAAAGAAAACCTTTGAAATCCTATCAGGATTTTGGCATGAAAGTTAAAAATTGAAAGTATTTACAGCAGAGAAATTAGGGTATTGAAAATTCTGAATATGCACAGAGCTTCACAGCCTGGCCTACAAAGTATACAGAAACTGAATCCAGACTGTGGACCACAGGCTCATTTAAAGCCACCTATGATATGAAAAGGCAGCTGAAAGCTAGAGCAAGGAAATTCACACGTATCCTATAGCCAACTGTATCTCTGTTATAGCAACATAAGGCAATCACATATGCAATTTTAAGTTTTCTACTAATTAAAAAAAAAGAGTAAGTTAATTTAATCTTGATATTTATACAATGCATTGTATTTTATAAATGATAAGGAAATGATTTAATTTGTCACTATAAAAACTACAAAAGATTGTGTTTTTCCATTTTTTATTCTGTAAAATTCACACAGCATAAAGTTTACCATCTTAACTATTTTTAAATGATTTAGTGATGTCTTAGTTCATTTATACTTTCATAACAAATATCACAGACTGGGTATTTTATAAAGAAGAAAAATTTATTTCTGATATCTTTGGAAGGTGGGAAGTCAGTGATGAAGGTACCAGCATCCTTACATGGTACAAAGAATGAGGGACAAATAAAAAGGACATATGCTATTTCTTCACATAGTGGATGAGAGCAGGGCCAAACACCGTAGGAAGCCTGTTTTATAGAGGCCCTGTTATCATTTGTAAAGGAGGAGCCCTATGACTTAGTGGCCTCCAGAAGGCCCAAACTCTGAATGTGATCGCATTGGATGTTATTTTAACATAAATTTGGAGAGACGCACTGAGTTCATTACACATGGATTGACTGATTGATTGATTGATTGACTGACTGATTGATTGAGGAACATGGAATAGAACCCAGGGTCTTCACACTGAGCAATACTTCCAGCTCTCTTTTAATTTTTATTTTTTTACTTTGAGACAGGGTCACATTAAGGTACTAAGTTGCCCAAGTTGAGCTTGAACTTGTGATCCTCTTGTAGCTTCTCAGAATGTGCTGGGTTTACAGGCACTTCTACCACATCTGGCTGCATATATATTTAAATATACTTATAAGGCAACTGCCAACACCATATATTTTTGTAACTCAGTCTTATAAATGTGAAAATCTGCACCCACATATTAAACAACTCCCCATTCCTCCCTCTCTTTCTCCCCTGATAGGCACCATCTTACTTTCCCTCTCTGTGCTTTACGCTACTCTACATGCCTCATAAATATGGAGCTGTATCATATGTTTGTCTCTCTGTGACTGCCGTCTCACAGTCCTCAAAGCTCATCCATTTTATAGCATATGACACAGTGGCCTTACTTTAAGTTTAATCGTATCGTTCCAGCATGTGTTTGCCACACTTTGCTTGTGCATTCACCCTTCCTTGACACTTGGGCGGCCTCCATCTTTGGGCTATTGTAAATAATGGTGGTATAAACATGGTCACACAACTATCTCCTCAAGACCCTGTTTCCAATTTGATATCTTTGTCTCCCATAAGCTCTTTGACTGGACGTCCATGCGGCCTGACATTGCCATAGTCGCCCGGGCTCTTTTTGATTATTACTTCCATGGACTTTCTCCTCCTAGCCTTTCGTTTTCAGTCTCTGTGTGTCTTTGTATCTAACACAGCTCTCACAGGACCAGTTGACCAGAGCAGGTATTCTTCTAGTCTATTAATTTCTACATTTTGAGAGAAGAGTTAAATTCATTTATGTATCTTCCTGCTAAGGAGGTACTTATTGCTATTATTTTGCTATTTGTTTTCCGTATAGCATGTATAGTTCTTTAGATTTATACATTCCTTTGCCAGCATTATTTTTTAAGTTCAGTTGATTTCTTTATAGTGAAATTTTCAGTTGTTTAAATAGATCAGTGCATAATTTTTTAAGTTATAAACCTCTATTTTGAATGTATGCCAGCCTACCTTCAGAAACATATAAAGACTATGTTCTTGTGTAGCCCTGTGACATTTTGGTTAATGAGATCACAAAGGTATCTCTTTATATACTACCTGCACAAAAACAGACTAATAATGCACTACTTGTAAATACCTTAGTCGCTCCAATTATGTGGAAAATAAAATGTGAAATTTTAAAGCAAAGTTACAATAATACAAGTGTTAGGCCAATAACTTGTTATGTATAGTCTCTTAAGTCACAAAGCAAAAACAGTGTATTTACAAGCCATTTTTACCACAAAGTTTGCTCTTATCACTGCCTGTTTTACCTTTGTTGAAATCTTAATTCCTTCAGGTAGTTTTTACCTACTATCTACTGTTCTCTCATCTCCTCCTACAGAATCCTTTCATGAACGTTTTGCAGGAAAGACATAGTGGTAACACATATAAGGAATTTAAAAAAATCACACTCCCAAAATTCAAAGACCCAGTCCAAAGATGGGCAACTGAGATGAATACACACTTCTCAGATGAGGAGGTACAAATGGAAAATAAATATGTAAAAAAAGTTCAGAATCACTGGTTGTTTAAAAGGTGCAAATTACAGTGACACTTAGATTCCATCTCACCCCAGAAAGAATGGTTTTCATCAAGAAATCAACCAATAAAAAATGCTGGAGAGGCTGTGGGGAAAAAGAAACACTTCTCCACTGTTGGTGAGAGTGTAGACTGGTGCAGCCACTGTGGAGATCAGTATGGAGATTCCTCAAAAAACTAGGATTGGAGATCCCATTTGACCCAGCTAGTCCCCTTCTGTGTATCTTCCTAGAAGAATTAAAAACATTATACCAGAATAATATGCATGCACCCATGTTTATAGCAGCACAATTTGTAATAGCTAAATCTTGGAAACAACACAAATGCCCATCAGCTGAGGAATGGATAAAGAAAATGTGGTATTTTTATAAAGTGGAGTACTAGGCAGCCATAAAAAAGGATAAACTTGAGACTACTATAGGTAAATTGATGTAATTTGAAACCTTACTCATAAGTGAAATACATCAGACTCAAATGCGTAAACATTGTATTTTCCCCCTTGTGTAAAAAGATGAAAGGTTAAATAAGATCCAAAATATACAGTAGATACTGTGAAAGGCAAGAAACTGTTTCAAAGGAAAGAGAAACTGGGATGGGGGGAAAGGAGAAAAGAAGGAAAAAGGAAAAATAAATAAACAAATAAATATATATGAATAGTTGTAGTTGTACTGCTAATCCCTATTAGTTCATTGAAAAGAAAGCTTTGTGTTTATGTCCTTTGATCAATTTTTCATGCCTATAGTTTGTAATCTGAGAAACTACTTTGCAGATAATAATACACAATATATTAACCTTTGTCGCCCTCTCACTGTCTTGTTTTGAAATTTTGTATCATTGTTTTTATTGTTTTTTTCTTTTTAGAATTAAAATAAATAAATAAAATCTTAGAGCTTTGATTTAGCTGGGGATGTCTTCATACTTCCCTCTGTTATGAAGGGCAGTTTTTTTTTTCTGGATTTAAGATTTTAGTTGACAGGAGTTTTTAAAGTCTTTCAATATACCACCCGATTGCCTTCTGGCCTCCAAAGTTTCTGAGAAACTTACTTATTTTCTTATTAAAAAGCCTTTTGCTTGGGAGGTAGCTTTTCAAGATTCTCTCTCTGTCTTTGATTTTGAAGGGTAGACTTTAATGTGACTTGATGTGGGCCTCTTTGAGTTTATCTTATTTCAAGTCTTTGAGCTTCAGGTATGTTTATGTTCATGTCTTTCATTAATTTTGTGGCTGCTTCATCCATTTCCTTAAATATTCTCTCTGCCTCCTTCTCTGTCTTCTCCTGGCACTCCTATAATTTTATGTTGGTCTCTTGATGGGGTGCCAAAGGCCCAGAAGTCTATCCATACTTCTTCAATCTTTTTCTTTCTGTTTCTCAGCCTTGATAATGTCTACTGTCCTATCTTCAAGTACATTGATTTTTATTCTGCCTGTTCAAATACACCTTTGAATCCATGTCGTGTATTTTTTATTTCAGTTTTACTTTTTGGCTCTAGAATTTCTTTTTGTTTCTTTTTAGGTGTTACTTCTCTTAAACTTGTATTTCACTCATACTTTATTTTATTGACTTTCTCCATATTTACCTCACTTTTTTTGAGCATTTTTAAGAGTTCAGCTCTAGTCTGTCTCATGTAGTTTTTCAGTGTTTCAGGTCTTTTTCCAAGAACTGTTTCTACTGATTTGTTTTTTTCTCTCCTTTGACTGAGTCTTAGTTTTGTATTTTTTAGTATGTCTTGTGGAGTTCCTTTGGTTGAAAATAGGACATTTGTGGTGAGACGTAACTTACTGTTAACTTTGTGAGGTCTAAAGTATTTAGTTATCAAGCCAGATTCCTTAGTAGACCAAATCTTTTGTCTCTGAAGGGTTGAGATATCTTGATGTTTAAAGGAATATTTGTTAAAATAGCTTGAGTTTTCTTGTAGGATCTTTTTTGAAACTTTCCCCTGTAGTTTCAATTCTGCATGTCCTAGGCTTCTAAAAATAAGTACGTTAAACTGAAACAATTGATGGCAGAAGCTGCATGGGGCTTGTTTTCCAAACAGAAGTATTGTTTAGAGGAAGAAACTAAACTTCCTAGGTATACTGATACTGCATTGCTGTTTGGAAAGTAATTTGGAACAAGGTCTCTGAATGGAAATGAGGTTACATTCTACTTTAAGATATAACAAATATAGATAAGATTTTTTTTAAAAAAAAAGAAAATAGGACATTTGAATCTACCAATATATTAATTCTGGAGATAAGAGTCTCTCCTTCCCTTGCCCTAGGGTTTGCTATTTTTATTGCTTTTGATTTGTTTTCTTCTTATAAGTCATATATGTGTAAAGGATCATGTTGAGGTATAAAGTCAAGTTCTTTTCAGGTATGTTCTGAATCTGTGCTTTCCTATGGGCTTGTGTGGTCACTTTCTAATTTTCCCCATAAATTGAGTTGCTTTTTAAAGTCCCAG
The DNA here is from genome assembly GCF_000276665.1 of Chinchilla lanigera. Taxonomy (NCBI): domain Eukaryota; kingdom Metazoa; phylum Chordata; class Mammalia; order Rodentia; family Chinchillidae; genus Chinchilla; species Chinchilla lanigera. The sequence goes on from NW_004955433.1 coordinate 5,003,410, forward strand.
GCTTTTATGCGTGGCTTCACAAAAAGGAAACAGAAGTCAGGCGTGGTGGCCCATACCTGTAATCCCAACACTTGCAAGGCTGAGGTAGGAGGGTCACTGTGAGTTTGAGACCAGCCTAGGCTACAAAGTGAGCTCAAGTTCAGCTTGAACTGCATAGTGAGACCCTGTCTCAAACACACACACACACACACACACACACACACACACATACACACACACACAAAAGGAAACAGAAAAATGAAAATGAAAGGGAAGATGGGATTAACATTAGCCCTTTAAGTCTCCTGTAAGTCACTTCAGCAGGAGGGAACGTGTATGCAGCAATTACAGCAAGTACCAAAACAAAGGCCACTGAACTTGTCTGGACCAAAAGCAGAAATCAGTGTCAGAGCACAGCTCCCTGATAAAGCCTACAGTTCTGTTCTTCACCTGACTCAAGTAGTCCGTGTGCAGTTGCTTCACTAAGTTGCTTGGTGGACCAAGAATTGGGAATGGGTAGCTGCTACTATGCTAAGGGCATAAATTGACTAAAGTTAACTGAAATTTTCCATTTCTTCCTCACCTAGTACTTGACAGCTTTCAACAGTTTGAAAGTGCCTGTGTCAGACTGATTTTGCCCATCAGATTTCTTTCTAGGTGGGAAGAGAGTTTTCTGGTCCTGCAGCTTTGTCATATTCTCAAACTCCTCTCTAAATATCATCATATATATACATATACATATATATATTCAGCATAAAAATTTATTTCATATTTTACCTTTTCTATGCTAGGAGGGCAAAATCTCATTCGTGTTTTATAATCATGGCACAGCACATCTTAAACACGACATGCCACATCTTAAGTGTTCAATAGCCACATGGGGTAACTGGCAACCATACTGAGTGATTCAGTGATAGACGAGAAAATGTATTGTAAGCAAGGCAATAGCATGACATAGTTTGAGCCACTTTCATGGCAGGTTGGACAATGGACTGAAGGTGAACAGATCATGGACAAATAAACCAACTGGGAGGTTATTGAAGTAGTGTGTGTAATGGTGAGGTGATTTTGCAGGGTGACACTGAATGGTGTACCAAAAATACAGTTGAATGGACACTATTCTTCAATTTGATATATTAGAGAGCAAGAGATCCCAACAGTTATGCCGGGTTTCCAGTCTAGACAACTCTATGATTGATCATCTAATTAACCACACTTGGAGAACAAAGGTAGGAGTTATGCCAGCATAAAAAAAAATTAGTTTGTATTAGGTATTCTGGAATGGTTAAACATATGGTTTTAGAGCAAGAATTAATGGTAACAAATAGGAGACTTGAGAATTTTCAGTGGCAGGTAATATAAAAAGCCTTGAGAGTAAATGAAATTACCCAAGAAAAATGTGTAGAGTGAAATGAAAAGAGTGAAATAAAAATGTCCCTCAGTGAGTGTCAACATTTGGCACACAGAATAAGACAGTTAAATGGATAAATCATTGAAGATTTTCAGTGAGAGAGTGAATGGCCAGCTTGATGTTCTCCATTTTAATATGTGGCATCTCTATTAACTAGTTGTTACAACTGCAAATTTGAGACATATTCCAGCTTGTTTTTTCCCCCACCTCTCACATTCAGTTAGATGTCAAGTCCCATGTGTTCTGCCTTTTATAACACATCATATCTCTTTTCTTTCTCACAAATTCCATTACCTTTGTCAAAGCCTAGTCACTGCTCCCTGGGAAGACTTAGTTTTCCTGCCAGCTTCTTCTTCCCTACTTTCAACTTGCCTTCTGCCTCACTGCTAAAGGAATCCTTTCTACGCCTCTATCCTTTGTCTCTTGCCATTACTCTCCAGTACGATCACCTGGGATTCCCTACACTTCTTTGGACACAACCAAGGACTTGATGCTTCCTTATCTGTATGTAGGTTTTTTCTTCTGTCCCAATAACTTTCCTTGTACTTGCTCACTGAACAAATATTTAAGCACTTACTACAACCAAGCAATAAGCGAAGTATCAGATACATAAATATGGATGGAGAACATTTCTTACCTTCAGAAAGTTCAAAGTCAATATTTTAGTCACTTTCTCATTGCTGGGACAAAATATTCAACAACCACAACTTAAAGTGGAAGAGGTTTATTTAGTTTCAGTGGGTTCAGTTCATGGTCAGCAGGCTCCAGGTTAGGCGTGATATTGTGAAAATGTGTGATAGAGGAGAGTAGTACGTGCCATGGTGGCCAACAAAGAGAGGGAGAAGGCAGGAGCCAGGGAAGGACACACAGTGCACCCTTTCAGGCCAAACTCCCAGGGACCCACCTCTAACTAGGCCACACCTCTTAACAGCCTGTCAATTATACCGTGGCCCTGATTCAGTCACCTTCCAAGAGCCCTAGCTCTGAACACGTGAGGCTTTGGAGGAGGTTCCAGATCTAAATCACAACAGTCAAGCCAAGAAACATAAATAAATACAAGGACGTTTCTTTGTTTTACATAATACCTGGCCAGTGTAGGTAAGTGAGAATTTGCTGACATGCTTTTTATTCTCAAATCCAGTAGTACACTGATTACGAATTTTAGGAAAGTACCTTTAAAATAGTATTATAAACCATTTTATGAGTATAATGGAAGCATACATATTGTCACTTTATTAGGAAATGTGATAGACTTAGGACAATATTCTTTTATTCTTATCCAGATAGTTAGTTACATGGGAGCAGTGACTGGGCTTTGACCAAGGTAATGAAATTTGTAATAAAAAAAAAAAAATGATATGGTGCTTTATAAAAGGCAGAACACATGGGACTTGAAATCTAATGAAACCTGGGAGGTGAGTGAAAAAACATGGCTTATGAAATTTTTATGAAGGTGATTCTTAAATTAACTATATAACCATTGTTTACTCCATTTTCCCCACATTATGTATTATTTCTACTGATTTTTCTTCTATTCTTATCTTCTTATTTGCATAATTTGTATCTAGACAATTATATAGAATATTTCTTATTTTCAAAAATGGTAGTGTTTAGAGTTTCATTAAATTACAGATAACCTTAATTAATCAAAAATATTCAAATTACAGAAAATGTGGTAATAATGTAGTCATGACTGTTATAAGGGCTTATTGTATTATCACTTAATCTTTGTTGCACCTCATTCATTATTATTTCTACTTTCTTTTTTTTTTTTTTTGGTTTTTTTTTTTTGGTTTTT
>NW_004955433.1:5006697-5037022 GCF_000276665.1 Chinchilla lanigera
GTTTTTCTCCGGTACCGGGAACCGAACTCACGACCTTGCGCTTGCCAGGCAGGCGCTTTGCCGCTGAGCTAAATCCCCAGCCCCATTATTTCTACTTTCTGAATAAGAAAGCTGAGGTACAAAGAAAATAGACTATTGATATTTTTAATTGAAATTTTCATGGTAAGAATATAAGCATAAACTAGGATTTAATATCTAGACTGAACAGGTATTAATGGGCATGAAAAATTAAATAAGCACTAATACAATTGTGTGTGGGGATTTCAAAACCCAACTGTCACAAAAAGATCAACTAGACAAAAGGTCAACAATGAAATAATAGAACTGAATCAAACTTTTGAACAAATGGACTTAATAGATGTCAATAGAGTGTCCCACCCCACAACATCAGAATACACATTCTTCCCAGTGACACACAGGACATACTCCAAAATAGACCATATACTAACGCAAAGAACATGCTTAAGTAAATGCAAAAGAATTGAAATTATTTCATGCATATTATTGGATCATAGTGCAACGAAATTGGAAATCAATGGCAAAAGAAACCACAAGAACTTCATAAATATATGGACATTAAATCTCACCCTCCTGAACAACCAATGGGTCATAGATGAAATTAAAGAAGAAATTAGACAGTTTCTACAATTAAATGATAATGACAGTACATCATACTGAAACTTATAGGACACAATTAAAGCAGTCCTAACAGGGAAACTTATAGCAGTAAATGCCCTTATCAGGAAAATGGAGCAAACAAAAATAAACGACTTAATGTTGAACCTCAAACTTCTAGAAAAAGAAGAGCAGACTAATCCAAAAGCTCATATAAGGGAAGAAATTATAAAGATCAGAGCAGAAATTATTGCATTGGAGACTAAGAAAACAATACAAAGAATCAATGAATCCAAGAGTTTGTCCTTTGAAAGATTAAATGAAATCAACAAACCTTTAGCCAATTTTATAAAAAAAGGAAAGAAAAGACTCAAATCTACACAATTAGAAATGAAAAGGATAAAGTCACAACAGACCCTGCTGAAATTCAGAGGATCATCTATACCTACTTTGAAAACTAGTATTCTAATAAGATGGAAAATGCAGAAGAAATACCAAAGGTGAATCAAAAAGATATCAAAACCCTAAATAAAATAATATCAATCAACAGTATAAAAGATGCAATTAAAAACCTACCAACAAAGAAAAGCTCAGGCCCTGATGGATTCTCTTCTGAATTCTACAAGAAATTTAGAGAAGCTGTAACGCCAGTACTTCTCAAACTCTTTAATGAAATTGAAAGGGAAAAAATACCACAAATTCATTCCTGCAAGGAAGCATCACCCTGATACCAAAACCAGAGAAGGACGAAACTAAGAAGGAGAACTACAGACCAATCTCCCTAATAAACATAGATGCAAAAATTCTCAGTCAGATACTCGCAAATAGAATGCAGCAAATCATCAAGAAAATTAGACACCATGACCAAGTGAGATTCATACAGGGATGGAAGGATGGTTCAAGCTACAAAAACCAGTAAATGTAATACACCATATTAACAGAGCCAAGAACAAAAATCATATGATCATCTCAATAGATGCAGAAAAGCTTTTGACAAAGGCTAGCACCCATTCATGATTTTAAAAAACACTATAGAAAATAAGAATAGATAGTTTTTATCTCAACCTAATAAAAGCAATCTATGACAAATCAACAGCCAACATAATACTAAAGGGACAAAAATTGAAAGTTTTCACTCTAAAATCAAGAACAAGACAAGGATGCCAACTATCTCCACTGTTATTCAACATAGTCCCAGAAACTTTAGCTAGAGCAATTAGACGAGAGAGAGAAATAAAAGGAATAAGGGTAGTAAAGGAGAAAGTTAAATTATCATTATTTGCAGATGGTATGATACTTTACATAGAAAACCCCCAAACACCACTGAAAGACTGCTAGATTTAATAAGCAAATTCAGTACCGTAGCTGGATACAAAGTCAACACTCAAATATCAATAGCATTCCTATACACAAATAACTCACTGAGAGAGAAATTGGGCAAACAATATCTTTCACAATAACATCCACAGAAATGAAATACCTAGGAATCGATCTAATTGAGGATGTAAAAGACCTCTTTTTTGAAAGCTACAGTACTCTGAAAAGGAAGATTGAAGAGGATATAAGAAAATGGAAAGACATCCCTTGTTCTTGGGTGGGAGGAAACAATATAGTGGAAAAAGCCATACTTCCAAAGCTGTTATACAGATTTAATGCAATACTAATCAAAATTCCAACAGCATATCTCACAGAATTAAAGAGAACAATCCTAAAATCCATTTGGAATGAGAACAGACCTAAAATAGTAAAGGCAATTCTGGGCAACAAAGGCAAAGCAAGGGACATCACAATCCCTGTTTGCTGGATGCTCCTCCAAGTTTACTATTGAGAATGTATATACAGAACTCAAAAAAATCAGACCTCCCAAATTTAAAGACCCAGTACAAAAAAGGGCATCAGAGATGAATACACATTTTTCAGATGAAGAAATACAAACAGAAAATAAATATATGAAAAAATGTTCAACAGCACTGGTCATTTGAGAGATGCAAATTAAAACAACACTGAGATTGCATCTCACCTCAGAAAGAATGGCTATTGTCAAGAAATCAGCCACTAACAAATGCTGGAGAGGCTGTGGGGAGAAAGGAACCCTTCTCCAGTGTTGGTGGGATTGTAGACTGGTGCAGCTACTGTAGAAATCAGTATGGAGATTCCTCAAAAAACTAGGATCGGAGATCCCATTTGACCCAGGTATTCCCCTTCTGTGTATCTTCCCAGAAGAATTAAAAACCATACCACAGTAATATACGTGCACCCATGTTTATAACAGCACAATTTGTAATAGCTAAATTTTGGAAACAACCCAAATGCCCATCAATTGAGGAATGGATAAAAAAGAGATGGTCTTTCTATATAATAGAGTAATACTCAGCTATAAAGAAGGATAAACTGGAGGCTGTTATGGGTAAATGGATGCAATTTGAGGCAATACTCATAAGTGAAATAAACCAGATGCAAATGTGTAAACATCATATTGTCTCCCTCGTTTAGAAGCTAAAGAGCAAATAAGATCCACAATGTACAATAGATATTATAAAATGGGAAGAAACTTAAGGAAAGAGAAACTGGTTTGGGGGAATGGAAAAAAGAAGGAAGGAAAAATCAAAAGGAAAGTGCAATTAATCCACCGTATATTTATTGCACTCCTATCAGAAACCACTCGTTATTCTAAAGATACATCAATAAAGGTACATTACAAATGAAAGTGGTAATAATCCCTATCCTATTGAGTTCATTTTTCAGTGATATTGAGGGTTCAGTGAAGAGATAATCAATCCAATGATAGCAAACAGTCAGCATAGAATACAGAGAATACTTGGTGAGGGTTGTGAAGGATGAGCTGAATTTCCTTGGTGAGCCAGGAGGTGTGGACATCACTGTGGGAATGGCAGGCTTTCTAAACCAGTGAAATAGATGAGTTGCCATAGTCTCCGCTTAGACACAACATCATTCTCTTCTTGTGGTAGGAAATTCAGAAAATATAAATCATCTCACAGAGTAGAAAATTCTGAGAGAACTCTAGGGCACATCTTGTTAATCTTTAGCCATCTAAAGATGTTAGTTTTCCGTTAATAATTGAAAGAATAGAGACTTTAGAATATAGAATATTCAGTGAGAAAGAATTACCTGTACACTCATTCATGAAGTATCAGGAATATCACCTGGAAAATGGTGGTTTACAGATACACAATTGCACCAAGTGTTTCTTTGCTTAGAAGCACAGGAAATAAAAAGAAGCAAGACGCAATGTACATATGCACCAGTTCTCCACACTGAATATATTATCATGCATCGCAAACATATACTAATAAAAATTTAAAAGGAGCAGATTATCTACCTAAAATAACAAGGTTCTGCACTACAAAGAGATGATTTTTTTCTCCAAATGTATCCATTTGTTTAGGAAACCAAAGTGTTCAACTTTGCCTACAAATAACAAGATTCCAAATAAACTATTTTTAATGATGTAATGTATATTACGAATGTTCAACCATCTCATGAATCACAACATAGGAATATAATGTGATTTTTAGAATTAGTTTAGATTCTGAATCACATACATTAGCCAATGTGAAGTATTTAACAGAGACTGCCCTACGCCATCCCATATGCATTTTACATGGCATTCTTTTAGCACAAACAAGCACCAGAAATACCTCAGACATTTTCAACAACACTTATTTAATGCTTAAAATATTTAACCACTCAAATATAATACATAAACATGTATCAATTTTTAATACATAAGCATTAGTTTTTAAAAAAAAAAAAAAACCTCTTTAAAACTGCTCTTTAATAAAGGCCCCTGATACCTTTTAAACCTAGGAGATGCTATAATATACTGAAAAGCTATGATTCTTTTCTCTATGTGCTTAGTTTTTAAAGAAGAGCTTTCACTTTGAAAAAACACAATAAAGAGCATGTATGCAAACAATCTTGTGTACATTCACTACATTCCCCTGATTTAATGACATGTTACAGACACTTCAAAACACACATACTAGAGAGCCTGAGCTCACTAATAATGTATCTTATAGTTAAAACAAAATGTGCTGGTGGACAAACACCAAGATCCAGGACTTCCCAAAAAGAAGGGTTTACCTTGAAGTCTTCAGCACCTTGTTTATGCTCCATTTCCTTTGTGAAGTCCTTCCAGTCCTGCCAGCACTGAAAATCCTGATGCTGTCCTCATGCTACCCCACCGCTCAGAAGAGCACCCTACCTCTCACAAACTGTCCTGAGCATCTTCAGGTTCATCCTGTGCAATCTGATGTCCAAGGGCTGCAGTGCAATCCCTAACTCAAGCTATCTTTCTGTGCTTCCCTTCAAATATTGCAATATCAAATTTCACATGCTGAAGTGCAAGAGCCACAGGTTCAATCCCCAGTTCCCCAAGAAGAAAAAATAACTAGTGAAAAAACACACTCATTAGCATTTCCTTACTCATAAAGTATCAAACCAATTATATCTTTTAAATGATGGCCTTTAAGAGCTTTGAAATTTCAGGCTATATTTATTCCCTTTTATGCAAATAATCTTTAAAGCTTTGAAATAATAAACACATTTACTTTCACAATCAGGAAAAGATAAAAACACATCACTTCATTTTTTTAAAAAAAAACAAAACAATTTCAAGGTATGTCACAGATAATGAGCTGGGGCAGGATGGGATAAGATGACTACACTACTTGGCTATTTCTAAAATGCTTTAAGTAACTAAATAGAAATGTCACAAATAATGAAAACTAAGAAGAGAACCTGCCCATCTTTGTGAATAGTTTAAACACTGTTAGGAAGTCATAAAGAGAACAAAGAAGAAAATAACAATTTCTTTATGAGGTAGAACTTCACAAAATATTCATAAATTAAAGAGTTTTATATGTAAATATGCAGAATTTCATGAGTATATTTTGAATTTTACATTTTGATACAACATAGTGAAATGCTAAGTTGAACAAATTAATTTACCTTTTAAACTCTTCTAAAATGCATGTTCTGGCCCTTATGAAAAACCATATTTGTTCAGGATTCTTTTGGTTACTAATCGTAATTCTATTTAAAGAAGGAATTTGGCTTTCATAGATCATAACACACTGCGACCCCAAATGATCTCTATGAGGATATTTGCAACATGGATTTAACCTAAAATCTGAAACACAGGGGTGTGATTTGATCTGTCTTTTATTTTCGTACAGAATAGCACTACATTTTCATCAAGAAATACACAACATAATTTTAAATGCAAATGTATGTTCCAAAATGCCTCAAAAATACATTTTTAATCTTGACATGAAATTCTTGAAGTAGAGGTCTTTGATTTCGGTATATATTACATGCTCAACCATAATACATTTACAATGAGTATATGTGATCTTTGCTGTCTTCCCATAAAATAAACATTTCAAAGTTGCTAACCTGCCATTCCATACGCTACACGTGTTAGACATTAACTAACGTGATTTTTCAGGCATCTCCTACATGTGACACATTTAGGACTAAGTGCTTGTGAGGGTCTTGATTCTGAGAGCCACAATTATAGGTTAGGGCCCATTCTCCCTTTTTATTTGTGGTTCAGTTTTAATGTGGTCATGGTACATAGTCACATGATTTACAATCAGATGAACTAACCACTGACTTATGCCTCACATAAGCATTATAAATTCATATGCATACCTTCCAGATGCATGGAAAATGCAGAGACATTTTCATAATGGATTATTCAGACCATTTTGAATGAGGGGAAACCAATCCAAAGCAAAAACAGCTTTTACATATGGCATCCATAGCTGTAACATTATTTTGCAAAAAGTATCAGATGAAGCAAAGATGTCCTTGATCACACACACACATACACACACACACACAAAACCAACACACTATTTAGAGCTGAAGCTGTCAAATTTAGAGCAAACCTTTTGCCTCTAACCATATTTGCTGCAAAATTCTCACTAATTGCAGGCTACTCTTGCTTTGTATGCAGACATCTGTACTGTGGCACACCCTATAATTACATTGGAAGACATCACTCATGATTTTGTTGATAGTGTATTATAGCTAAATACTTTGGGTGGCAAGAGGAGAGTTGTATTGTTTGGATCTTGGGGGAAATAGTGGAACTTTCGAGGCAGTAAAATTGTCCACAGAATAAACCTGGCAAGCGTTCTATAATAATGTTTCATACTCTTTCTTCATTCTTCAGAAAGATTGTTTCAATTCTGTGAAAGAGAAAGGACAGAAGGAATTCTACAAAGCAGGATTATTCCCTACAGCACATATTTGAAATGATTCATAACTGCCACCGCCCTAGTCCAGGCCCTTATCAGCTCTTGGTGATTTCTTTGCAAAAGCATCTTAATACTAAAGCTTTTAACAGACGGCCTCAAGTTTCCTATCCTTCAATCTATCCTGATATCTAAATTGGCTCAGTCTCATCATCCTACATGTCCTCCAAAACCTTTAGTGACTCCTACTCCTGCTCCTCAGGCACAGGGGTGATCAGACCCTGTCCCCAGCCTTTACAACCCTGCCTTATCAATATAGTGTTTGCAATCACCTTGCCTTCCTGAGTTCAGATGGCTGGGATTTGAGTTCTAGTGTATCATGTACCAGGGACAGGAGCTGGAGTATTTCAGCAACTGAAAGGCTTCATTCATATCTTCACCTATAAAGCAGTTCTAATCCTAGCACCCACATTTTAGGGTTTTCATGGTATTTTAACATAATAGTATTATATGTGTCATGTTCATAAGTGTCTGACACAGCAACAAGCTTTTAAAATGGGAAGTTATGCTACTGTCTTGTTTATTGGAGGAAACACACAAGGAATCTTCTGGTTGAATCTTTCCTATAGAAGATTATTACTGGGTTTTGTGTTTTTATTATTTTTAGAATTCCCACATTTTTAAACTACTTTTACTATCTAGCAGCTTAACATTCACATCTGTTAATGTCACCTACCTAGTCCCTGAAGGAATTTCATCAGAATTCTTTGCCCAGGTGAGCATTGTTCTACCCATCTGCAGTATGTTGAGTAGTGACTTGCTCCCCTACGAATTCCACATCCGTGCTAAACCTTACAATGCACCCTTGTTTAAAAATAAAGTCTTTTCTGCATGCCAGTTACGAATCTTGAGATGAAATTACCGAGTTTGTAGTGGGCCTTAAATCTATTGACTGTTGCCATTTTAAGAAAAGGGGCAGATGACAGAGACAAAAGAAGGAGACACGGATGGGGCGCTGCCTTAACACGTCTGTGAGCCAGGGAGCACCAAGAATGACAAGCAACTGCCAGAGCTGGGGAAAGCTTGGGAATGCTTCTCACTGAGATTCTCCAGAAGGAACCCAACCCACGCATGTCTTTATTTCAGACTACTGTTTCCAGGATAGTTTTTTGTTTGTTTGTTTGGTTTCTTTTGTTTGTTTGTTTGTTTTTGTTTTTGTTTTTGTTTTGTTTTTTGGGGTATTTTTTCCTGGTACTGGGAATCGAACTCACAACCTTGCGCTTGCCAGGCAGGCGCTGTGCCCCTGAGCTAAATCCCCAGCCCCTTGTCTCCAGGATTGTAAGACAGTATGTTTCCACTGTTTTAAAGTGTTGTTTGTGGTAATTTGTTGTGGCAGGCGCAGGTGATTAATAGGTTGATCGTCATCCTGTCCATCCTTCAAAACTTACTTCAGTTCCCACCTGTGTGATGAGATCGTCGCTGATTAAATTACAGCCTGATAAAAATTTATCCCTGCTCTGAACCTTCACCGAAACACCCTAGCTACCCCACTCACTTGGCACATACTTTCCTGTCTCATTGCCCAGCGTAACTTCACACATTTTAGGGTGACTTCAGTACTGTATATTGGTAAATAATCAATTTATTCCTCAAAATCACTTCTGACCTTTTGAAATATTTTCCCCTAATATAAGTAGTACAAATTAATTTTACAAACTGTTACATTTCATTGTGGCATTTTCCTATATACATTCAACATATTTTGAACAATATAGTGCTCTATATTTGTAGGAAAATCTTTAAAAACCCCAAAACCAATCAACTTTAATTATAATAATCTTTATCAAGATGTTTCTAATATAAATAATTTATATTTAAAATGATAATACCTTTTCATGTTAAATAATTTCCCATTAAATCAGCACCCAGAAATATATGTAGCAAATATTGCAATGTAGACATATACTCAAAACACATACGTCCATAATAGTGTAATCTTTAAAGCATGATTCAGTTGTCTAAACTGTGAACAGTTAAGGTAATAATTTTTCTCATATTAGATGAAAATATTTGCATGCTTGAAAATATGCAAACCAAATTTACCATCTACTGAGTATGCCAGGTGTGGTAGTGACTATTTCACTTAGTTAACAATTAGTGCTTTAAGGACAGTGACCAAGGCTATGGGTTTGAGCTCTGAGGGTCTGTTTAGTTTTAGTCTCTTTTATAGCTGCATTCCTTCTCCCAAAGCTTGCTGATTTATACATTTGTGGTGACTCAGAAAAGTGACCTACCCAACACTAGGGCACTTGTATCGGTTTTGTGTTGAGAGGGCAATCAGTCAAGAAGCTGCACTGCTGGAGAGTCAGTTACAAAGGACTTCAAAGACTGAAGATAAGGCACCTGACACTTGAAGGTTGGGAGGTTAATCTTGGTACAAACTGAAGGTGTAGGGCCAGGGATGGATGGAAGGCTATCAGATATAAAAATGCAATGAAAGACATAGAGGGTGGGAATTAGAAAGAAATTAAGGGTCGTGTGAGTCTGGAATTTAATAAAAATAATAGAGGACATAATAAAGATGTAGAATGCAGCATATGAAGAAAATAAGCTTGTACCAGGATTTTGAGCAGAGAAGCAAAAAGACACAGGGATATGTGAGATGGGATTTAAGAATGCATCCACAGAATTTCATCAGTGGGAGATGCAGCGTCTTTAACAAGACAAAAGGGATGTATTCCTGCGTTCTAAGAGTCTAACACTGAAGTGTGTAGAAGTATATTATGATATCACTCTGTGATACATGGTTCAATAATCCCTAGGAAATAAATAAACGAATCATTTAAACTACTTCTCGTGTACTCCCTCACATCCTAGAGCGTCCTTTATCTGAACTGTCATCTCATCTAGGATCTTTTCCTTACTCAATCCCAGGATTAGAGACAGAGACCCCTATACATGCAGTATTAACCCTCTGCATAGAAACCACTATCAAAGCATGAGCCACACTGTTCTTTAACAGTACCCTCGTGTACACCTAGTCTCATGGGAGAGTGATTATCCCCTGTGCCCAGTAAGATAAAGTGACCCATAAGGATAGCTGTAATGATTTATCCCCCAGTCTTCTTCGGTTTTGATCACCTCTTAGGTTCCTGAGCTTCTATGGTAGACACAGTCCCTGGCTCCCATGAGACTAGGTGTACACAAGGGCATTGTTAAAGAACAGTGTGGCTCATGCTTTGATAGTGGTTTCTATGCAGAGGGTTAATACTGCATGTAGGGGTCTCTGTCTCTAATCCCGGGATTGAGTACGGAAAAGATCCTAGGTGAGATGACAGTTCAGATAAAGGAGGCTCTAAAATGTGAGGGAGTACACGAGAAGTAGTTTAAATGATTCCATTTATTTATTTCCTAGGGATTATTGAACCATGTATCACAGAGTGCTTGAAAGCCTTTACAGCACTATAGTCTCATCTGGACCCTGCAGTCTAGTGTAGAAAACCAGTGGTCATCAAATTAGGATCGGTATTTACTGTGTTTTCCATCTAATGAAAACTATCACTTAGGAAAAATAAAACATTCATATTAAAAGTGGAATGGCCACAGAGCAAGTACTTTAGCTGATCATAATTTTCAGATCACCTTATCCCAAAGTCTAGCTAAAATATGGTTAAGATTGTTACATTACTTATTTCAATGCATGTTAGTTTCACAGTCCATGCTTGGGTCTAAAGATATCACTAATATGTTGACAGGCGTCTCATTGAAATCATGGACATTTCAGTGAGAGAGTATTGAATTTCATTTGAAGTATAATTCTCCATTACAGTGTTATTTTAATAAACTTACAGAAAATATTAAATTAGAAGAAAGGGAATGTGTTACCTTAAAACTTGAAAATATTTTAATGGAACACTTTATAATGTAAGAGTAATCTAAAATGATCTTTTCATGATCCAAGATGTAGTGTCTGACATACATGTAAAAAGCTCCTTTTTCCTATTTACAGAATTGTTCATATGCATACAAAATGTATGTGCAGCATGAAAATATACGTCTAGCACACCGTGGAAAAGTTTATCATGGTTTAGAATGTCTACAGAAAAAATTATTGAGTCTTTGGTATAGTAAATTTCAAATCAGTATTCTATTACTCAACAACCACATTTATTAAAGTTGAATTTCCAAAAACAAATGAATTATACTGAAGCTTGGATATTTAACTTTAGGACTGCATTAAATTCCTCAAAGAATTTTTGTAAAAATCAAAGAGTTGTATATGATAAATTAAATAATGGGTTAAAATGTTTCCCTATATGTAATTACAAAGAAAAGATATATCTTTCTTGTAAGCCTAATGTAATTAATGGAAGTAGATATCTTGCTCAAATAGTAAACCTCTGGGGCTTATAAATAAAATTACTAGCTCATCAACTCTATCTGTTCCAAAAAAGACCTAGAATTCCCGTGTTTCTGAGCCTTGGACTCATGTATTATCCAAGTGGAAAAAATAAAAATATGAGAAGCCATAACAACTACTATAAGACAAACAAATAAAGTAACACCATTCAAATCCCTGGCAGAATCACAAATACATACTTGAAGCCAACTTTTGATGTAATCAAAACTTTGGTATGATTTCTCAGCCAGAAATATCTCAGCAAATTTTTAAAGATTATTTTAAAAGTTCCTTGGTCATTGTGAAATTAGTTTGATCAATTTATCTGAATTTACTTTGATTTCTAAGTAAAAAGCTGCATTTGATCATTTTTTTCCAATGAATAATGTATGCTTTCCCATGTTAGTGGATGTTATTCTATGTAATCCAACCTGCTATGATTGCTAACATGATAGCTAATTCTCAAAAGTACTGGAAAGTTTTACATAGTACAATAATTTTTCTTTTTATGTCTTCTGTCATTGCTCTTTCCCACAGCTCTGAGTGGAACACTACTTCTTAAAATTTTGGCAAGTGAGTTTGAACAGGTTAAACTCTATTACACTTCATCACTTCTCCTAAAAAGTGAGCTAATTATGTTCTTTCCTTTCAAGTGTTTGTTGAGACATTCACACATGTTGCTCAGCAACCCCCAAACTTGTTAAAAGCACGTGCTTATTTTCATGCTCTGGAATTATACTTGATGTTGGCACTTGGTATCAATCATAGATGGACATGAATGTCATCATGTCATTAGCAAACCTGTAAAAGAGGTGTTTCCCGTGTTTATGGTAGATTTTGAAGGCCATTAGATAGTCTCAATGACAGGGGAGTACTCAAGCCAGAACATACATTCCACAGAAAAATATGCAAGAAATCAACTCCCCCGTGAATTTTGTGTTCATAGGATTCTTCTTGCAAGACTCTTTGTAACTTGGGAGTAATTTTAGCGTCTCTGACTAATTTGCACTCTGTGTAAGTGATTTAAACTACTTCCTTGGGGTATTTAGCAAAATTATTTTTGTTTGCATCAGTTTAAAATTAAATCTGAAAAAATCCTTGTTTTTCTTCCTCAACAAATTAAACAGTTAGGCTGAGAGGAACTCCAAAGAGAATATCAACACTAGAAAAATAAGCAGAGCAAAACCTGAAGTAACCTTTTATCTTTGTGAAAACAGGCAAGGGAGAAAAGAAAAGAATTAAAGAACAAAATTTACTGCCAGTGTCAGGGCAGTTCCTGCAAGGATGTAAAATCTAGAAGACAGACCATCTATACCTCTTTAACAAATACACATTCTGCGCGCATGCACGCACGCACACACACACACACACACACACACACACAGAAAGCCATCACAAGAAGTTGGCCAGCTTAATCAGTTACTACATTCATAAGAGGTAAAGTGGACTTACCAAGTCTAGATGTGAAAAAATAAACTAAACTTGCTAAACATGTGATGAAAACCAGTAGTATAAATAACAGACTCGATAAACAGAACAAACCACCACAAAAGAATTAATATCAAATTCAGAGAAGAACTATAAAGTTGACAATAATACCTAAGATAGAGAAGACTGCATATCTACAAAACAGGTTGACAGGTTGCTGCTATGAAAAAGAATCAGAAATCTACAAACTTAAAACTATGATGTTGCAAATGATCTAGATTTATTCTCTTGCTCAACTCTATCCAACTCCTTTGTAGCACAGCCTCACGTGTTTGAGGGTGGAAATCTGCATCTCTTTGTCTCCTCTGCCACTTTTCTGGGTAAGACCTAGCTAGTTTCTTCAGAGGAGACACAGTGTGGGAGATTGGGAGGGCAGAAGTGGACATGCTGAGGTGAAGGCCACACTTCAGCTGCTTTTGTTGTGTCTTCTGGAAAGCACAACCAAGGAGCATTTGACTTTCCTGTAGCAGTGCTAGCACATGTCTAAGTGTCTGTTCTCTGGATTCAGAGGTGTTCAATAGTGGTCCATGATATTTGCTTACTGGCACACATAAGGGCTGAGTCTGTATGGTCTTGTAGCCAACAGAAAACATAATGGCACCCTGTCTCTAGATGATGGCTGAGCATCTGGACCTGCAGGCAGCAACTGCGGTGGAAGAACCCTCATACTGGCAGAAGCAGCAGTCTCCTGCCTCATCAGTTCAACCACATGGTTTCCCAGAATTAGCAATTATATCTTTCTCCTCCTGACCTTCACTGATTTTGTAAGCCTGAAGTTCCATTTATTATTTTTTGTTTTGTTTAACCTAATCAGATATAAACTTCATATACAGTATTTGGTTTAAAGAGGAACCTAGATTTATTTGAAAATTAAGTTCATGAAATTCAAGATCAAACTAACCTCTGAAATGTAGCACAAAACAATCGGGAGCTAGAAAATAAGAAAAAAGAGGCGATGTTGAGAGTGAAGCTTTCTATACCTCAGGTATTCAGGACAAGGTCGCTGCTTCTCATGACTTTGGTAGGGTCCCGTGAGAACTGTACGCAGCTAAGAGAGCTGACACACAAATTGACTCGACATTCCCTTGAGATAATACAGACAGCTCCTCTCTTGTTCCTGTGTAACCACCAAGACCTGATGTTTTGTTGAAGATTAGATGTTCTTCGTGTCCCGGATCTTACCCTCCCCTTAAAATTCTCTGTAAACAGCTTCTTCTGCTGGTTGTATAAGTAAACACACTGCAGTTGTTGGGTTGTCTTTCTCCCATCAGTAGAGAGTCTCCACCTGACCGCAGCTCTCTGACTGTGGTCATCATTTCTTCATCCTCCACCATGCTCCCTCCAGAATTTCAAGAGCTGCCCTGAACAAGGCAAGGTGAGGCATAAAAGATAAGGACAGCCTGAGTATTCCTCATGTGAAATGCTTGGAACTAGATATGTTCTTGATTTTTGATTTTTTTAAATGGATTTGAGAACATTTGCATATACACAGTGAAATATCTTGGGGTTGGGCCCCAATTTAAATGCAAAAGCTATTTCTTTTATTCACAGCTTATAAACATGATGCATTGCTATAAAACTGATGCATGACAATAGAAGAAAACTGAGATGGGGATGAGGATGTCATCAAGGCCACAGAGGGGGCCTGGCAAGTGCAAGGTCATGAGTTCGATTCCCAGTACCAGAGAAAAACCAAACAAAAAGAAAAAAAAAAGCCACAGAGGGGGAAAGTCTTCTATTACAGTTTTTTTATAACTTTGATTTTAAAATATAAAATTAAAAGGCAAAGAAAAATGTGGAAAAAGTTTTGAACCTGTACACAGAAACAGTTTTAAACAGAAATAAGCCACTTATATACTGTGTCAGATATGTCCAATGGAAATAATTAATGGTTCTTGTTTTCATGAGGGATCTACTCTAATTAAGTAGGATAACACATAATATTAAGGGACTCTAATTTGTTTTGGGGGTCTCCAGAAGACTATTTAAAAGTAGTTATATTTGTAAAATAAAATTAATGTATTCACATAAATATTGTAAAAAAAAGTTAATTAATGTCACCTGGGGCCATAGAAGCATGCTACTGCATTTAATTCAAGATAATTTCAGAATCCTTCAAGCTGAATTCTTAAGCTAGAATAGAATCAGAAACACTTAAATTACTGAAGTACACAGAGGTAAAGCAAACCAAGAATACTGTATTTCTCTTCCAGGGAATGGCCTGTAAGGGAAAAGAAATTACTTTATACTGTTTCAAGATGAGTTTGAAAAGTGTGTGTGTGTGACCCTGTACGAAACAGAAGACTACTGAGAAGCTTTGATAGACACACGCAACACAAGGAAAACTGGAGGAATACGACTTTCTTCCACTTAAGTATATTAAGGAGATATTGGATATGAAATTGGTTTAATGTGTGGCAAGAAGGGCCCAAAGGGATAACATTTTAGCAAGCAGTCCTCAGGTAGGAGAAAAGCCCTGCAGGAATCAGGAGAGCTTCAAGCAGGGATCATGCTGTTTGCTCTGTCAGAAGTAATCAGGATTCAGAGAATAAATATGAACTGGGTCTGTGGGCTCCAAAACAATCACAGGAGGTTTTTAGAATGGCATCTGTACAAGAAAACTTATTCAGGGCAGTGCAAGCGGCTGAGGACTTTTGGTCAGAAGTACGGAGAGCTTTGGTTCAAAGAAGAGGCCAAATCAACTGGTAGTTTTGGAGACTGTTGAGAGACTCAGACAAAAGTTCTAGTAGTGAGCTAACCAGGCCATAAGGAGTAAGTTTTCAGTCAGATGAACCAAGTAAGGGGTCAGCATCAACTTGATTTCCAGACAAGCAGAAGGGAAAATAAGTAGCCAACATAGAGAAAGAAATTATATAACTTATGAAAAGAATAAATAGAGAAGGGGCTGGGGATTTAGCTCAGTGGCACAGTGCCTGCCTGGCAAGTGCAAGGTTGTGAGTTCAATTCCCGGTACCGTGGGGAAAAAAAAAAAAAAGAATAAATAGAGAAGCAATAGAAATGTTAGCCTATAACAATGATGTCTATGAATAGTGACCCCTACACTTGAAGAGTCTACAGGAAACAGACCAAAATGCAAAATTTTTTTAAAAATTAAAGCTTTTGACTGCAGTAGTACTATGAGAATCTTAATATAAAATTGACCAAAACAAATACAGCAGTGATGTCAATAATGCCTGCTCTTTCCAACTCTTTTAGAGATTCTCAAGAAGACTCCATTTTCATGGATAGTCAAAGCCTTCAGCCTCATTTTTCATAAGATCAACTGTACTTTTCAAGTTAAAGTTTTAAGAGCCAGTTAAATATTAATGGAAAACCGAGAGCTCCCCTTTTCTTGTTTTTCTGGGGGTTTTTTTTGGTTTTGGTTTCCAAAGTATGAAAACTGATACAAGAATTATGAATAAAAATGGCCACATCACAGAAGCCAAAAGAAATATTAGTGATATGAGGAAACTTGAGAGAAGCTTTGCATTCATTGGTTTTGAACATGCCTTTAATATCATATGGATTTAGCAAATTTACATTTTTAGAAATATATACAGGTGTTTGACTGCTGTGACATACTGTGTCATAACACTATTGCATCAGTCACTTTTTCGTCACTGGGACAGAGTACCTGAGACTCACAATTTAAAGGAGAAAAGGCTTATTTTGGCTCACTGTTTCAAAGGTATCAGTCCATGGTTGGCTGGGCCCAATAGAGAAACATCATGACAGAGTGGCCTGTCACAGGAAAGCTTCTCAACTCACGGTAGACAGAAACAGAACTAAAGGAGAGAGGGACTGACTAGAGAAGGATGCAGTCACAGTTTGTAGAACAGAAGGTCATAGGGGGAATGGTGACTTTGGTGGAGGCTGATGTTGCTACAGCAAGGTGAGGATAGGGTGAGAGGGGACCTGACAATCCAGGAAGAATGAGGAGCCAGTGAATCGTGAGAGGCCGCAGAGACAGCTGTAGCAGCTTTAGCAGAGAAGCAATGTAGTTTGATTTACGGTCAGTCAGTGGAATGGGTGGGCAGAGGGGCCGGAAATCAGAATCTTTTCTGTGTTCCTATTGCCTTGCCTGGCATGTTGTCCAGTGAGTTCAGTGCATTGCTTGAGTGAATGAATAAATGATAAATAGAGATACATTTGACTGATTGCAGGTTTTAAGAATATAGTAAATAGTAACTCAAATAGTACAAGCTGCTATTTTAGGTAATGTAGATCATTATGCAGAGAGAAAAATTTCAAACACTGAGAACCTGTTAAAAGATTCCCCAACTAATAATCCTGAAACACACTGAACTTTACCGTATCCTTTTAAGTGTAGTGAACAGGGTCCAAAACACTGTGAGAGTAGTTGATGGCAAGATGGCAAAGATAATTACAGACTTGATTTATCAAAAAACAATTGTTCTAAGTAACTTCTATGAATTTCCAACTTGTTCAACAGAAATTAGTTCTGAGTATGGTAATTAATATATTAAAGTAGAAATTGAAAGATGCTGAACTTGTTAGACACTTTAGGATGAGTGAACCTACCAAGTCAATGAGCATTCTTCCTGTGTGTTATGTGGTATTTGCAAATTCATCTCAGAGCAATCATGAGAGGAAAGGCTCCATTCTTAATCTTGCATCACGAACAGTAAAATGAGAAGGAAAAATTTTCAATTTTAAAAGGTTTGCTTTTTTTTTCAACTATGAGTAGTAGATTTGAAAAACAAAATAGTTCCATATCATGTAAATCATCCCTAACTCCTCAGTAAACCCTCGTCGCTCTCATTTTTAGAAAACATACTGCACAAACAAGCTTCTAAAGAAGAGAAATGCTTCCGAAACAAGCAGAAGACGTGTTCTGGTAAAAGTGAAAAAGAGAAAACGGCACACCTGCTTCCAGCTGGGGCCCCCGTCCCGAATCTCACAGGGCTGCACCATGTGAAGTCTGGGCCAAGTCAAACAAGTAGCAATTTTAAAGTAGCACCTAAAGAGGAACTTGGGCAAAGTTTGCCAGAAAAACCCCAGACTCTAAAAGTTCCTGCTGCACAGGCTTTATTTTCATTTCCTTGACCCATTTGCAGAGAGTTGTTACTGGTGGCCGGCTGGGCCTCCCTGTACACAGGACACGAATAATAAACAGAGGCCAGCTGACACCCGAGACACCTGCAGACCCCTCACAGTGCAGGATTGTTCGCCCAAGGGAAACATTTGACTCGGGTGGATGGGTAGCCATCCGTTGGCTGAGGATGGACACCAGTGTGCACATACACACAAAAACACAAACACACACGCACACACACACCTGAAAGAAGTTTACCAAAGTCCCTCCCAGGGGCCAGCTGGCCTGCCAAGAGAGCTAACAGAAATGGACCGCTGACTGCGGGAGCAGGGTGTGAAAAGGCCTCAGCACGCAGTCATCCCCTTGTACCCAAGCACTTGGACTTTCTGAAATTGATTTTGCAAAACTGCGGTAGAAACTGCAGGCAAGTCTTTGCGCAAAGACATTAAGGCATCGGGCTTATGGCTCTGGTTTCTGAGGATTCAATTCCTTATTTATTCACAAATTACATACTTGCCAATGAAAATACTTTGTTGAAGGTCTGATCAAGCAGGTGCATTCAAGTAACCTGAAAAGCCTTCACTAATATTTGAAAAGTTTTCAGAACTGAGTTTCTTGGAATTGACAACAAAAGGTCTTTTTAAAAATTCCATGAATTCATGTTGGAAACATTTTTCTAAATCAAAAAAATAATTTAAATTTGTAACAAATCAACAGGATTATATAGAGCAACCTTCATTATATATTTCAAATATATTCAAATGCAATTATTAACCTCTTCAAGGAGATTGCTCCGTATTTAAAATATTCAGTACTTCACTGTTTTTGATTCATGCTTATTTATGACAGGAGAAATAAAGCAAAGCTGGATTTGTAACAGTACAGCTTGAACGACCCTAAGATTCAGTCCACTTTTGATAATATTTTTAAACTGAATAAGAACTCATAAGCATAGAGAAATATTGAACCAAAAAATGTGATCTGACATAACCAAACGCCACAGAAGATAGGGACAGTGCTGTCACAGAGACTTGTTTCCAGGTCTTTAATACACTGTGCTCTTTCTAGAACATCATCCTCCCATCCAAGTTCAGTGACACAGTAATCATCTTTAAGAAATACGCAGAATTGAGCCACCCTGGGTATTATCTTTAAAATTAGAGATTCTAGTATATTGAAATCATTTATTTTCATCTCATTTTTTTCTTATTAGAAAAGTGCCTCTTCCTGATGATCTTTAAAATCACTTACATCTAGTTTTAGGAATAGTCCAAACTATTCCTGGACAAGAGAGGATACACCAGCTGTGCTTTAAGCAGCAGTGAAGCTGTGGAAAGTATGTGAGCAAGACCTGAAACTGGAGAAAAGCCAGTTTGCCCTAAAGAAGTCCACCTGGACCTACTTAGCACTTCCCCTGCCCTAACCTAATCACATGCTCTTGACCTCCTCCAGGATAGGAATGAAACCTGGAGAGAGTGAGAGGCTTGGGACACAGTTCGTGTTGGCAAGATTGTTTCAGGGGTCTTCTGTTTCCTGTCTCCCCCTCCATTAGTCATTTATTTGTCTGTCTTTCTGCTGCAGTAGAAAAGTAAAGCTAAGATCCAGCAGTCATGCTGTATATTAAGGAAAAAGAAAATGTAGTATTCCCCCATATTGTGTTTTTATTAGTTTGGTGAAAGAAATCCAAGGGATGCACTATAGATTTGTTTTTCATTGCATGTAACCAGATGAATAGTTAACTGATGTGGTATAATCATTTTGTAGGTACAATGGTTCAGCGATTAAGAAAAAAATACTTCATATCATGTTCTTTGGTATATTTGTCCTTAAAGAAACCACCATTCCATATTTAGCAGCTGAAAAACAAATACAAAAGTTTCTTTAGAGGTATCTTCAGAGAATTCATCACAGTTTCTTTCATTTATTCAACAAATATTAAGTGCTATAGCTTATATAGATAGATTTTATTGTGCCTAGTTTTGGGCTATGTACTCTATCTAGATTATACCATGTAAGCATTGAAGCAAAGCATGAAGAACCATCATAGTCTACATACACAAGATAAAGCAACCAAATTTCAAAGAGATTAATGGACTTGCCTAAGGGTACCTAGCTAAGAAGGAATATTTGAATAGGGTCTCTTGCAAAACCATAGTGGAAAAACTGTGAAATTAACTGTATGAGGAGCCGGGGATTCAGTTCAGGGTCACAGCACCTGCCTGGCAAGCATGAGGTCCTGAGTTTGAATCCTGATCCCTCCACACACCAAAAAAATGAGGAATTCACTATATTTCTTTAAACTTTTTGCATGTTTATTAATATTCATAGTAAAATATCATGAAGAAAACCACTTTTGTTTTCATTCCCATGAAACTGCTATTGCTAAAGCATGTTGTGTCTAACTGTGATCCTAGAAGGTTGATGGAGTAGGAAGCACCGGAAATTTGTCTTCCCACTAAAACATTAACTCCACAGGGAGAATCTGCTACAACTATGTGAAGGCTTGCAATTTTGACAAGAAGTTTTCCCAGTAAACTGCCATTCATTTTAGCCAATTTCAGTTCTTTGCTCAGCAGTAGCTACCTATCCCGTACCCTCACCCACAGTTTCCACAGTTTGCATAGGATAGAATGTGGGAAAAGACCCTGTGCTACAAGTACGAGGATCAGTGTTCTAATCACTGCTCGTAATTGCACCCAGTCACAGAGATACCGACGCAGGGGTGGGCAGCCATTGTAACACACACTACTCCAGCAAAGAGCAAGTCCCTTTTCCTCTGGCTAATGTGACTTCCAAGAATGGAAAGGGCCAGTACCTTTCTTTCCCTTTCTATTTTTCTCTTTCCTCTTTTTGGGGCTACATATTAAAGACTAAGATATCCCAAAGCAATGACATCTGTGAGAAAAAATATAAAGTCACTGTGCATAATAAGCAAGGTTTAGAAAAGATATGAGAAAAACCTTAAAATTATATTTCAGTCTTATTCTTCATATGGAGACAAGAAATTAAGGCAAAACAAAATGGAAAGAGAACAAACCTATCAAAAAAAAAACCCAGAGAAATCCTGGGAAAAGGCAGAAGTTTTATTTACAGGTTTACCACATCATTAATTTTAAATGAAGAAATCACAAGACACACACACACACACACACACAGAAAAAACCAAAACACAACAAACTGGAAAAGTACTGGTAGACCTACTGTATCAGTCATGGCTCACTATAGAAATAGATTTAATATAAGATAGCTAAATATATAAAGATTTACAAGGTAGCCTTACAATGGCCACCTGCAGCCTCAGGTGTGGAAGAGTGCAAAAGGGCTCTCTGCAAACTTGGAATCCAAAGCGTCCAAAGATTGAAGACCTGGAGCTCCCTGCAGTGTCCTGTGAACACCTGTACCAGGAGGCAAAGAGAATTTGCACTAGAAGGCTGAAGAGTGTGCTGGAAGCCAGGAGATGACATCCAAGGGGAAAGTGAAGGCTGGAGCTCCTGGGAAGGAATAGGTGTGAGCCTTCCTCCTTTCTTACTCTTTTTATTCCATTGGGCTACAAGCCTATTGGTTGATGCCACTCACACACACATTGGGTCTTCTGTCTTCAGTAAATCCATTCAACCACACCCAGAACTATGCTGACCTACTTAGGTGGGTGTTTCTTTTTCAAACTGACAAAACAGTTAACTATCACACATACTTAATAGAGAGTAAATTTCAAAATCTAGCAGTTTCATAGGTAGGACCCGTGACTCAATTAGCCTTGACTGTCTAAACTCAGAGATGATTAGACTCAGCCCTGTCTGACCATATGCAGCTGTACCAAGGCCAAAAACACATATCCTGTTTGCTAGCCTCCTTCAAGATCTTCCTGTGTGGGACAGAATTCCTTCCCGGAACACAGTGGCCCTGTCAAGGACATAATCAACTGATCACACCTATATGCTTGGCACCAATTCCCGTCATCCCCACTATGTGGTAAATGATCTTTTGTAACCAAAACCCACCCCCAAGGAAATCTGCCTAGAAATGTATGACTAAACATATGTAACCAATGAAGTAACTCACGATCAGCCTTTGTAATCCTGCTTGCTAAAACATATTTAAGACCCTGCTTTGCTCTGACTTAGGGCTGATGATTTGGAACTTGAATTCCCATCAGCTCGCTAGTGTTAATGAAGTATTGTTGCCTTTCAAACTCCATGGTACAGAGAGTTTTCCATCCAGTCCTAATTTCTGCAACAAATAAGGACTTTTAATAGCTAGATGCTCAAAGAACTAAAATAAGCCATAGAGTACCAATAAATTGATCTTTTGTACAAAATGAATATATCAATAGACAGAAAACCTAAAAAGAAACACAAAAAGAAATTCTAAAGCTAAAAAATACAATAACAAGTAAAAATTTCTCTATACAATTCAAAGAGAAATTTAAGTAGATAGAGTAAGTGAGTAAACTTGAAGATAAGAAATGACATCATCAAATCAGGAAAAGAAAAAATGATTGAAAAAAACTGAATGGAACTTAAAGAACACATTGTTTGTATTGTGGGAGGATCGGGAGAAGAAAGAAAGAGGAAATTTTTCAGGAAATCATGGTGGAAAACTTCTCAAGTTTGATTGAAGATATAATTCTAACCCAAGAAACTAAATGAACTACAAGTAGGACAGAATTGTACAGAAGCAGAGTTTCAGTATGTTAGTTATTAAAGCTATCCCGATGTAAATTCAAATTAGAGTGTTAAGAACTTTAAGATGTTAAATGTACTCTGTGGTAGCCACAAACAAAGTAGCTGCAAACATATGCAGAAGAAATTGCAATTAAAACATTTCACTACAAAGAAGAGGAAAATGCACACACGAAAGTAATGCAGGAAATGAGGGACAAAAATACTAAAAAGCATATAGAAAACAAATAGCAAAAGACAGATGTAAGACCCTTTATTTCAATGATTACTTTAAATGTAAATAGGCTAAACCAATCCAAAGAAAGATATGAAAATGAAAAATAATATTTTTTTAATTAGAAAAAGCTATACAGAGAGGAATGACACTATTAGTAAATTTTTCAATACAGCAAGAAGATATAATAAAAAATATTTACAACATCAAAATCTACACATAACATCAAAATATATACAACAAAAAATTGACAGAATTGAAGGGAGAAATGTACAGTTCCATTGGACACTTAAATTTTCAATCACAGTAATGTATTAGACAACCAGACAGAAGATAAGAAATAAAGGACTTGAACAAAACAATAACAAACTCTTTTCTTAGTATTAGTATTATTTGCAGTAGAGGTATTCAGTGTTGAACCCAGGGCCTTTGCACTGAGCCACATCTGCACAGACTTATGACTTTTTTCTTCTCTTTTTTTTCTTTTCTTTCCTCTTCTGTTCTGTTCCTTTTCTTTCTTTTCCTTTCCTTTTCTCTCTCTCTTTGTCTCTCCCTTTCTTGAGAAAAGGCCTCACAGAGTCACTAAGTTGCAAAGAATAAACACAAATTTGTAGTCATCCAGCCTCACCTTCCCCAAGTCCTGAGATTACAGACTTGTACTAGCATGCCCTGCCCAACTATTTAAAGGAAATAAGTAAGAACACTGTATTAAAAAATGACAGAATAAACATTCTTACCAAATATACATGGAATGTTCTCTGGGATAATCCAGAACTGGAACCACAAAGTCTGAAACAGATTTATGAAAATAAATACCACATGAAATATTGTCTCTAGCTAACTATGGAATTAATTTAAAAACCAATAAATTAGAACACCCCACACAAAGTTGTATACATTAAAACATGTATTCTTAAACAATAAATGGATCAGTGAAGAAATCATAAGGGAAAGTAGAAAATACTTGGACAAATTAAAATGAAAATGAAAACATAGCATACCATACCTATCAAGAATGGAGAAGTGTTCCTTTTTTCCCACAGTCTTGACAACATTTGTTATTGGTTGATTTTTTTATTCTCTTTGGAGTCAGGTGGAATCTCAAGTGTTGTATTAATTTGCATTTCTCAAACAACCAGTGCTTTTGGATTTTTTCATGTACTTAGTTCATGTCTGTACTTCTTCATCTGAGAAGTATCTATTCATTTCAGGCGCCCATTTTTGGAGTGGGTCTTTACGTAGGGAGGGGGTCTGATTTTCTTAATTCTTTATATATTCTAGATTTCAGTCCTTTGTCTAAGGAATTGCCAGCACATTGTTTTTACCCATTGTTTGGGTTGTCTCTTCACTCTGTTGGTGACTTCTTTTGCTGGGCAAAAGAGTTTTAATTTGACATGACACCAGTTTTTGATTCATTGTGCTATTTCCTATACAATAGGGGTTTTGTCTATAAAGTCTTTGCTTACCCCTATGTCATCAATAGTTTTACCTATTCTGTATTCCCGCAGATTAACTGCTTCTGCTTTAGTATTTAGATTTGTAATCCATTTTGATTTTAGTTTAATAAATGGTGAGAGATGTGGCTCTAGGTTTAATCTGCAGCATGGGAAAAGCCATTTTTCATAGCATCTTTTATTAAAGAGGGTATCCTTTTTCTGTGGAAAGTGTTTGGCCCCTTTGTCAAAAAATAAGGTGGATGAGTGTGCTTGGAGTTGTTTATGTATCTTCTTTTCTGTTACATTGGTCCTAGAATCTGTATGTTTTTTGCCAGCACCATGCTGTTTTTGTCAGCGTAGTTTTGTAGTGTAACTTCAAATCAGAGACTGTAATCTCCCCCACCACTGCCTCGCCATTTTGCCGAGAAATGTGTATGATATTCTAGGTCTTTTATGGTTCCATATGAATAGGATGGTCTTCTTTAGTTCTGTGAGGTATATTATTGACATTTTGATTTGGATACTTTAAAACAATTTTGCAATTACACTAATTTTCAATATATTGGTTATGCTATCCAAGAATAGGGGATACCTTCCCAATGTTTTTACATTGGGTCTCACTATGTAGCCCAGGCTCGCCTTGAGCTCACAGCAATCCTCCTGCCTCAGCCTCCCAAGTGCTAGGATTACAGGGATGTGCCACCATACCCAGCTTCCATTTTATGATATCCTGTTGAATCTCTCCTTTCAGAGTACTATAATTTTTAAGGTAAAGTTCTTTCACTTCCTTAATTAGATTGCTTTTGAGTATTTCATTTTTGTTGCTGCTTTTATGAAAGTTGTTGTCTCCCTCATTTTTCTCTCAGTGAGTTTATCTTCAAGTACAGGAATGCTATTGATTATTGACACTTCAGTTTGAGTCATGTTATGCTGCTGAATTTGATTATTAATTCTAGGAGCATTTTGGTGGAGTTTTGGGGGTCTTCTGTGTAGAGTATCATGGCATCCACAAATAATGATAATTTTAACTAGTTTCCTATCCATATTCCTTTCATTTCTCTCACTTGTGTAATTGCTCTGGTTAATGTTACCAGAACTATATTAAATGATGATAGTACTGATAGTGGGTATCCTTGTATTGTTCCTGACTTGAGTGAAAGCTTTCAATTTTTGTCCATCTAGTATGATGTTGGCTGCTGGTTTGTCATAGGTGGCTTTCATCACATTGAGATAAAGACCTTCTATTCCAATTTTCTTTAGTTTTTATCATAAATATGTATTGAACTTTGTCAATTGCTTCTTTTGCATCTACTGACTTGATCTTGTGGTTTTTGTCCTTGGCTTCAATAATGTGGTGTATTTTTGTTGATTCACATATGTCAAACCATCCCTGCATCTCTGGGACGAATCCTGCTTGGTTATGGCATATGATCTTTTTTATGATTTGCTGCCTTCTGTTTGCCAGTATCTTATTGAGGATTTCAGCATCTATTTTTATTAAAGAATTCAGCATGTAGTTCTATTTTGTGGTTGAGTCCTTTTTTAGTTTTCATATCAGGGCAATGTTTGTTTCCAGGAATGATTTGGGAGTACAGGTTCTCTTTCTTTTCTTTTTTTTATTTTAAAAATAAAAGGAGGAAAACATTAACAGACAAACAGTACAGACAATACAGAGTTACAAACAAAGTGGTAGGAAATTAACAATGCTTCTTGTATTACATATTGATATCTTCAAAGTGGTTTCTCATGAAAACAGATAGAGACATGCAGTATTGATCAAACAAGGACTTACTAACAGTTTCTTTCAGCAAAGAAATGGAAGACAGTAGAACTATGTTAACTATCCTGTATATACATACATACAAAATTTCTCCTTCTTTCCCTTCTCTTTTCCCACATCCCACTTGCCCTTTACCCTTGAGTGTTTTCCTATCATTTCACAATGTCTATCATACATCCTAGTTTAAATTAACTCTTTC
This sequence comes from Chinchilla lanigera, assembly GCF_000276665.1. NCBI lineage: Eukaryota > Metazoa > Chordata > Mammalia > Rodentia > Chinchillidae > Chinchilla > Chinchilla lanigera. The sequence continues at coordinate 5,032,791 of NW_004955433.1, forward strand.
AGGTTTTACACTACTGAGACAATGTGGTACATCCACTTGTAAGTCTGATTTATTTCACTTATGAGTATGGTCTCTAGTTGTGACCATTTACCTATAAAAGACTCGAGTTTACCTTTCTTTTAGCTGAGTAATATTCCATTATATAAAAGTACCACAATTTTCTAATCCAATCCTCCGTGGATGGAAATTTGTGTCACTTCCACAATTTAGCAATTACAAATTGTGCTGCTATGAACATAGGTGCACATATATTGCTGAGATATGATGTTTTTATTTCATTAAAGAATTTGAAGAGTAGAGGAATTAGATCTTCTCTAAGGTTCTTTTAAAATTCATCAATGAATGAGTCAGAACTTGAGTTTTTCTTTGTTAGCAGATTTTTAATTACATTTTAGTTTTATTGACTGATAAAGAATTATTTAGAATTTTATATTTTCTGTATTCAGCTTTGGTAATTTCTGTGTATCTGAGAATCTACCTATTCATTCTCAGTTTTCCATCTTACTAGCGTACAAGTTCTCAAAGTAAGTACTGATGGTCTGGATATTTGCAGGATCAATTGTGATTTTACCCTTTTCATTCCTAATTACATGGATTTGGGTCTTTTCTTTCCTTGTTTTGATAATGTTGGCTAAGAGTTTGTCTATTTTATTTAATCTTTCACAGAATAAACTCTTCAATTCATTTAATCTTTGTTATTTTCATTTTGTCTTTGTTGTTGGTATTTTAAATCTCCATTGCATTCATTTCTGTTCTCATTTTTATAATTTCTTTCCTCATACAAGCTTTGGATTCAACGTGTTCTTCTTTTTCTAGAACCTTGAGGTTCAACATTAGGTTATTTATTTGAGCTTGCTCTGTTTTCCTGGTGTAGGAATTTATCACTGTAAACATCCCCAATAGGACTACTTCACTGCAACTCATAGGTCCCCATATGTCATATTGGCATTATTACTTAATTGTAGAAACTATCTAATTTCTTTGTTAATTTTATCTGTGACCCAATAGCTTGTGACCCATTGGTTGTTCAAGAAGCTATTATGTAATTCCATGTGTTCATGTAGTTCTTATAGTTTCTGTTGCCAGTTGTTTCTAATTTCATTGAATTATGACCTGATAATATGCATTGGATAATTTCAATTCCTTTACATTTACTAAGCATATTCTATAAGCTACTATGTGGTCTATGATGGAGAAAGTCCCATCTTCTGCAGAGAAGAATATATATTCCATTGCTTTGTAGAATACTGTGTGCATCTCTATTATGTTCATTTTTTCAATGGTGTGGTTCAACTCTTTTGTTTATTTGTTGTTTTTTGTCTAGTTGATGTGTCCCTTCATGGCAGTGGGATGTTGTGGTCCTCCATTACAACTGTATTAGTGCTTACTGTATTTTTCATATGTATTGGTGTTTTCATATGTATTTTCATGTGTATTTATTTTATATAACTGTATGCACCAGTATTTGGTGCATATATATTTATGATTGTTCTCTTCCTATTGGATTATTCCCTTAGCAAGTATATAATGGCCTTCTTTGTCTCTTCTGAGCAGTCTTGGCTTCAAATTCACTAGTCTACAATTTGTAAAGCTATTACTCCTATTTTCCAAGTATGGAGTATTGTTTTTCATCCTTTTCTTTTCAGTACATTTCTTTTTCAGTTAAATGTGTTTACTGTATGCAGCATATTATTGGAACTTGTTGCTTGATCCATTCTGTCAATCTTATTTTTTTTCTGATAGTGAATTGAGACTATATTCACACTGATAATCATAGCTGATAGCTATTGACTTATCCTTGTCATTATATTATTTTCCTGTTGTTTCTTTCCCTTCTATTTAATTGTTTGGCCTTACCTGGTGGAGTCATTCTATTAGGCTTCTTGGCACTACTGTCTTCATTGTCTTTTTCAGAATTTTTGCAGAGCTGGTATGGTGGTCAGGAATTTCTTCAGGTATTCTTTATTATAAAAGTATCTTATATCATTATATAATTGGAAAAAGAATGTTGCGGGAAACATTAATCTAGCTTTGAGGTTGTTTTATTTTAGGGCTTCAAATACTTCACTCCAAGATCTCCTTGACTTAAGGGGATGTTAAGAAGTCTGCTGTGATTCTGATTGCCTTTCTTGTGTAGGTAACTTATTACTTTTCTCTAACAGCTATTAATATTCTATTTTGTGTTGAATTTCTGGGATTTTCACTATTATATACCTTGGTGTCATTTTTCTGATCATTGCTTATGGAGCTCCATATGCCTCACTTATCTGTATGCCAATTTTTTTTCTCACGTTTGGAAAGCTTTCTGCCATTACTTCTGTGAACAGAGTTGTTAAACCCTTTGTGCTATCTTCTGATTTATTAGTCTTTTTTGTATCATCTGGCAGGTGCTGGATTAATTTTTCAAGGTTCCTTGCTATTTTTAATAACTTTCATTTGTTTTTTATTTAAAAAATAAAGGAAAACATATTAACAGACAGACACCCATTTACAAAATAGCATAAGAATAATACAAACAAAACAGAATTACAGACAAAGATGTAGGAAATTAACCATGATTGTTGTATTACTTACTGATAACTTCAAAGTGGTTTCTCAGGAAAACAAATAGAGATATACAAGATTGATCAAACAAGTAATCATTAATTGCTCCTTTCGGTAGAGCAATAGAAGACAGTAGTACAACTATGTTAGCTATCCTGTACATATATACTTACATAATTTCCCCTTCTTTCCCTTCTCTTTTCCCACACCCCAGTTGCCCTTTACTTTTGAGGATTTTCCTTTAGTTTCACAATGTCTATTATACCTCCTAGATTTTATTCACTCTTTCATGTCTTACAATAGTGAGACACTACAATGCTTACACATGCAGGTCTGATTTATTTCACTTATGGGTATGGTCTCTAGTTGTGACCATTTACCTATAAAAGCCTCGAGTTTATCTTTCTTTATAGCTCAGTAATATTCTTTATATAAAAGTACCACAATTTTTTATCCATTCCTCAATGGTTGGACATTTGTGTTGCTTCCACAATTTAGCAATTACAAATTGTGCTGCTATGAACATGGGTACACATATATCACTGTGCAATGATATTTTCAGATCTCCTGGGAAAATACCCAGAAGGGTGATAGCTGGGTTGAGTGGGACCTCTAGACCTAACTTGCTGCTGCATCTCCAAACTGATTTTCACAGTGGTTTCACCAGTCTGCATTCCCACCAGCAGTGGAGAAGGGTTCCTATTTCTCCACAGCCGCACCAGCAGTTGTTATTTGTTTTCTTAATGCTAGCCATTCTTACTGCAGTGAGATGAAATCTCAATGTTGTTTTAATTTGTATTTCTTGAATGACTAATGATATTGAACATTTTCTCATATATTTATTTGCCATTTGTATTTCTTTATCTGAGAATTGTGTGTTCATCTCAGATACCCATCTTTGGATTGGGTCTTTGAATTTGGGGAGGGGGACGCTGATGCCCTTTAATTCTTTATATGTTCTAGATAGAAGCCCTTTGTCTGATGGACAGTCAGCTAAAATTTTTTCCAAGTTTGTGGGTTTTCTTTTTACTTTGCTGGTGATTTCTTTAGATGTGCAGAAACTTTTCAGTAGGATGATACCCCAGTTGTTGATTCTTTGACGTATTTCACATGTAGTTTGGATTTTGTTCATGATCTCTCTGCCTACCCCTATCTCTTCAAGGTTTTTACCTATTTTCTCTTCCAATAGATTTAGTGTTTCTGTTTTAATATTGATATCTGTGATCCACTTTGACTTGAGGGTAGTGCATGTTGATAGATTTGGGTCTATTTTCAGTCTTTGGCAGGTAGCAAGTCAGTTTTTTGAGCACCGTTTATTAAAAAGTATATTGCTCTTCCAGTGAGTTTGTTTGGCCCCTTTATCAAAGATTAGGTGGCTGAGTGTGTTTTTGGTTGTGGCTGTGGCATCCAGTCTGTTCCATTCTTCCTCCACTCTGTTTTTTAGCCAGTGCAATGTTGATTGTATTACAGTGGCTTTGTAGTATATTTCAGGACAGGGATTGTAATTCCACCTAACTTGTCCTTGTTGCCCAGGATTGCATTTGCTATTCTGGGTCTCTTCTGGTTCCAGATGAATTTAAGGAATGTTTTCTCTAAATCTGTGAGGTATGCTAATGGTAGTTTAATGGGAATTGCATTGAATCTGTACAACGATTTTGGTAGTATGGCTATTTTCACAATGTTGGTTC
>NW_004955433.1:5037122-5045255 GCF_000276665.1 Chinchilla lanigera
GATGCTATTGTGAAAGGTATGGTTTCCTTAATTTCTCTCTCAGTCTGTTAGTTGTTTGTGTATAGGAATGCTAGCAATTTTTGGGTATTGACTTTGTATCCAACTACACTGCTGAATTTGTTGATTAATTCAAGGAGTCCTCTTGTATAGTTTTTGGAATCTTCCATGTAAAGTATCATGTTATCTGAAAATAGTGATAAATTAACTTCTTACTTTCCTATCCTTATTCCTTTTATTTCTCTCTCTTGTCTAATGGCTCTGGCTAATGGTTCCAGAGCTATGTTGAACAGGAGTGGTGACAGCGCACATCCTTGCGTTGTTCCTAACTTTAAAGTAAAAGCTTTCAGTTTTTGTCCATTTTGTATGATTTTGGCTGTTGGATTGTCATAGATGGCTGTGATCAGGTTAAGGTAAAGGCCATCTATTCCTATTTTCTGTAGAGTTTTTATCATGAATGCATGTTGGACTTTGTTAAAGGCTTTTTCTGCATCTATTGAGATGATCATGTGGTTTTTGTCTTTGGCTCTATTGATATGGTGTATACCATTAATTGATTTGCAAATATTGAACCATCCCTGCATTCCTGGAATGAATCTGACTTGATCATGGTGTATGATTTTCTTGATGACTCACTGCATTCTACTTGTTAGTATTTTACTGAGTTTCTTTGCATCTATATTCATTAGGGAGATTGATCTGTAGTTCTCTTTCTTGGTTGGGTCTTTCTCTGGTTTTGGTATCAGTATAATACTTGCCTCCAGAAATGAGTTAGGGAGAATTGCTTCCTTTTCAATTTCATTGAAGAGTTTGAAGAGTGTTGGTATTAAATCTTCTCTGAATTTCTTGTAAAATTCTGCTGTGAATCCATCAGGGATTTGGCTTTTCTTTGTGGGTAAGTTTTTAATCACATTTTGAATCTCATTAATTGATAATGAATTGTTCAGAAATTTTATTTCTTCTTGACTCAACCTTGGTAATTCATACATATCTTGAAATCTGTCCATTTTTTCTGAGTTTTCTATCCTATGGGAATAAAGATTTTCAAAGTAGGCATTAATGACCTTCTGAATTTGTGTAGAATCTGTAGAAATTTCATTCTTTTCATTCTTCGTTGCATGAATTTGAATTCTTTCCTTCTTTTTTTGATAAGGTTGGCTAGGGTTTATCAATTTTATTTATTCTTTCAAAGAACCAACTCTTTGATTCATTTATTTTTTGGAGTGTTTTCTTTGTCTCAATTGCATTAATTTCTGCCCAGATCTTTATAATGTCCTCCCTTCTTTGGGCTTTGGGCTTGACTTGTTCTTTTTCTACAAGTTTGAGTTGCAGCATTAGGCTATTTATTTTGCTCTTTCTGTTTTCCTTATATGTGAGTTTACCACTATAAATTTCCCTCTGAGGACTGCTTTCATTACATCCCATAGATTAAGGTAAGTTGTATTTACATTTTCATTTGTTTGTAGGTATTTTTTAATTTCTTCTTTAGTTTCTTCTGTAACCCTTTGGTTGTTTAGGAGGTTGTTGTTTAATTTCCAAGTGTTTATGGAGTTTTTGGAGTTCCTCTTGTCATTGATTTCCAGTTTCATTGCACTGTGGTCAGATAATGTGCATGGGATAATTTCAATTCTTTTGCATTTAGGTAGGTATGCTGTATGGGCTAGAATGTGGTCTATTTTAGAGAAAGACCCATGTGCAGCTGAGAAAAATGTGTATTCTGATGTTGTGGGGCAGAACACTCTGTATACATCTACTAAGTCCATTTATTCACAGCTTTGGTTCAGATCTGTTATTTCTTTGCTGAGCTTTTGTCCAGTTGACCTATCTCTTTGTGTCAAAGGGGTCTTAAGGTCCCATATTATAATAGTGTTATTAATTATATGGGTTTTCATGTCTGCTAATATTTGTCTTATATAGTTTGGTGCTCTGATATTTGGTGCATACATGTTCATGGTTGCTATGTCATCCTCTTGCAGTTTTCCCCTAACAAGTATGTAGTCACCTTCTTTATCTCTTTTGATTGTTGTTGATTTGAAGTTTGCATTATTTGCAAACATAATAGCTACACCTGCTTTTTTCTGGGTTCCTGTTGCATGGAGGATTGTTTTCTATCCTTTGAGTTTCAGTCTACGGATTTCCTTTCGAATAAAATGTGTTTCCTGTATACAGCATACTGCTGGATTTTGTTTCTTAATCCACTCTGCCAGTCTGTTTCCTTTGACTGGTGAATTGAGGCCATTTACATTATGGTTATAACTGATATGTATTGGTTTATCATTGTCATGTTATTTACTTGCTCTTGGTTTCCTACTTTTCCTACCTGTTCAGTTCCTTGCTCTTCTTGACAGTTTTTTTCTATTGTTGTTCTTGAAATAGAGGTCATGTTTTTCTCTGTCTAGAATATCTTTTAGTACTCTTTGAAACTATGGTTTGGCACTCAGGAATTTCTTCAGTTGTTCTTTGTCATGAAAATATTTTATTTCTCCATTGAATCTAAAGAAGAGTTTGGCAGGGTACATCAGTCTTGGTTGGAAGCTCTTTTGTCTCAGGACCTGTAATACTTCACTCCAAGCTCTTCTCAATTGGATTGTTTGTGTTGAAAAGTCTGCCATGATTCTGATAGGCTTTCCTTTATAAGTAATCTGTTTCTTTTCTCTAGCAGCTTTTAATATTCTGCTCTTTTGCTAAAGATCTGAGATCTTGACTATTATATGTCTGGGTGTAGTTTTATTTTGGTTATGATTAGTTGGAGCTCTGTATGCCTCATTTACCTGTATATCAGGTTCTGTTTCCATATGTGGGAAATTTTCTGCTATTATTTCTGCAAATATTCTTTTTATGTCGTTTGTGTTGCCTCATGCTGTTTCATTGACTCCTATTAGTAGTACATTATTCCTCTTTGCCTCGTCTTGTTGAATTGATTTTTCCTGGATCCTTGTTGATTTTAAGAGATCCTTACTTTCACGGTTGCTAGCTACCATGCTGTCTTCAACATCTGAAATTCTATCTTTGGCTTCATTCAAGTGGTTTTACCAGCTTTCAGTGGAAGCTTTGATTTCCTGAATACCTCTCTGAATGTGGTTCATGTGTTTTAAATCATTTCTATATTTTTCATTTAACATTTCTGTCCATTGCCTATGTTCTTCTATTTTCTTATATGTTTTCTTCTTCAGATGTGCTGAGCAGTTCTTTCATTATTATTGTCATTTCATTTGTTGCCTGAGAGATTATTTCTGATTTGATCTCTTCTATGGCCCGATGAAGTTTTTTCTTTACTTCCATTGCAATCATTTTAGCAATTTCAGGTGTGTGTTTACCAATTTCTCCTATGTCAATGTCTCCTGTACTTGTTCTGAGTGTGGTGGAGTTCTGAGATTGTGTTTTAGTCCTTTGTCTTGTCATGTTTGACACCAGATGCAGAAAGCTCAGTCTCCCTCTTCCCTGGCAGCTCAGCAAAGGCCGCTAGTGTCCCTAGTTTTATTGGTGGTCAGGCTTGCCCCTCACTGTCCTCTGAGATGAACTTCTTAGTTTGGGGTTTTCTGGCAGATGGTGAAGTGTATCTAGTTCTACCAGGTCTCAGATGTGGACCTTGATGTCAACTGATGTCAGTCCATCTGAGCCAGTGCCCCCTCACAGTTCACGGCATGCATATGACCCAGAATCAGGTTGAACTGGTTGCACAATCCCAGACCAGTGGACCTGTGTCCCCAGGCAGTCCAGGGTACAGGCAAACCCAGACCCAAACTGCAGGGTCAACAGTTTGTGGACCACCTGATTCTGTGTCTTCAGGCAGTTCATGACGTGCACCAGAGCTACATGAGGGCTCCAACAACAGAGATTACCGACTTCCCATGTCTGTGACCTCCGGGAGGTCGGGGCACAAGCAAGGCCCAAACACAAACCATGGTGTCATCAGCTCATGGAACATCCGCTCCAGTACTTTACTGGGTGCTGAGCATGCACAGAGAGGGCCCACGTGCAAACCCCAGTGAGAGCAGTTCATGGGCCTTCTGAGTGAGGATCTTCTGTCTGCACCGGGTGCATGGAGGGCAGAGATTCAGACTGTAATGGTGGTGGGGATGTGGGTCACCTGCTGGTCCCCCAGGAAGTAGATGGAAAGTACCTGTTTCTCTCTGCAGCATTTGGCTGGGAACAGTGCTGTCAGCAGGTCACAGCCCATCTGATTCTGCATCTCCAGTCAGTTCAGGATGTGCAGAGGAGCCAGACACAGGCTGCACCAACAAGGATCACAGACTGCCCATATCTGTGACCTCCAGGAGGTCCAGGCACAAGCAAAGCCCAAACACGAACCACTGTGCCAGCAGCTCATGGGGCACTCACTCCAGTACCTCACGGGGCGCTGGGCATGCACAGAGAGGGCCCACACAAGAATCCTGGTTAGAGCAGTTTCCAGGCCTTCTGAGTGAGGAACTCCAGTCTGCGCTGGGTGCACAGAGGGCAGAAGACTCAAACCAAACTCCTTCATTTGATGATCACCAACCACAACCCTGTATTCTAGACCTGATATTCTGTCTGAACACTGATTGATCCTGTTGCATATGCATTCAATAGAATTTTTAACCTCCTCAATATCTGTTAGATTCTGTTTTATGGACTGCAGTTCTTTTCTATGTTGAACATTCATAGTTTCCATGTCTTACCTAAGCCAATCTAAGAGCCTATTGGTATCTACTCTAGATTTACTATCCATTTCCTTTAGTACACTCATCATTTTTTAATTATCTGTATAATTATTTCTGCTTTGAATTTACCAAGAATCTTATTCATCTGCCTTGTTACTTCCACTGCTACTATTTCAGAAAATTTAGCTGGATGGCTTTTAATTTCTTTCACCTCAATAGCCCCTGGGTTTGCCTTGGGGCAGTTAGAGATTTTGTGGTACATCTTGCTTCCACATTTTCTTTTTTTTTATTTTTAATTTATTTTCTGCTTTTGCTTGTAAATTGCTTTTGGTGGGTAGATTTGTTACTGTTATTGAGGCATCTTTAGTTAATAACTACTTTTCAGAAATGTCTTCTAGACAAAGCTAGCTTTTGGTGTTTAAGTCTGTTCAAGGATTCTACATCTTCTGCTGAAGCATTGTGGCCTGTTTGACCTAGCACCAAGATTTTTGGTACTGGACCTCAGCATTGTTTATGATACCCAGACAATCTAGGTATTGGGATACAAAAATCAATCAATTATAATAACTATATCACTTTGGCTAATGAAGTACAATCACTAATAACAATAGTGTCAAGCAAAAAAATGGAAAATGACAAACTGTAATAACTAATATTTTGCCAACTTCAACCATAGGTACAAGATTTATAGTTATATAACAACACCTAAGAGAAATCAGATAAACACAGTAAATATGCACTCAATAGAGCACTTTTACCCCCTTTTACTATGGAGCAATATTCAGCCATAGTATAATATAGTTAAGTACCTATGGATTCATAAATGGTACAGGTATGGAAGCATGAAGAAAAAAGAGAAAAGAAATAGATTATGAAAAATAAAGCAATGGATGATGTGAAGAAAGTGGTAAGAATGTTGTAGAAGTTTCTGTTAAAGGGAAAAGGGAAATTAGTGGTATTAGATAATAGTAACAGACAAGATCAACTAAGAAAAGGATAAATAAGAGTAAGTGGAAATTAAACTAGAGGAAAACAAAATAAGAAATGATCCTGAAGGGAATAAGTTGAAAGATGAAAAGTTTAAAAAGAAGGTACAGTGAGAATAAAAGGAGCATCTATTCAAACAAAGTAACATTAAAAGCATGTAGATAAGAAAATGGATGGTAAAACTCCAATATCCATGAAAAGAAAGAAATAGTAAAAAATCAAAAACATACTCGTAGATGAGAAATTGAATTACATGAACGGAGAAGAAGGAAGAAGAAGGAATAAGAGGAGATGAAAGATGAGACAGACAGACAGACACACACACACACACAGATTCTTATATATTTCTAGAAGTATTTACTTCTCCCAGGATCATTAGGCTTTCATTTTACAAGTCACACTCCTCTGTATTCCTCTTTATAGACTGTGAGTTTGTATGGAAGTTACTCAGTTCAAGGGAACCTCTCTCTGTAATCTCATCTGTGGCAGCTGTTCCAGCTGGTGTAACTGATGAGTGAAGGGGTAGGTCTTGGTTCTGGGGCCCCTGTTGTTGATTTCTGCTGGATGGGGATGAATACTGGTTACCCAATATATATTCTGGTGTCTACGGGACTGGCTGACAATAGCCTTGTATTGATTCAGGACTCCCACATGAAATCCAGATCTGCCCAGAAGTAATGTGAGGAGATTCCTGCAAGAAGTCACAGAGCACGAGATAGTGTCTCACAGTATCCAGTAGGCAAAACAGGCAGCCCCTTAACCCTTGATGGTCAACCAGGCAGAGGACTAGCCCATTTTGTGAAGTACAGACTGTGCCTACGACTCTGGCAGAATGCAGACTGGAGATTGTGATGCACCCCATGTGGAAACAATGTACTTGGTGCTGAATGGATGCAGCCATAGTCCAAGTGTAGCAAGTGGAGATGCACACAAGATTGGAACACCCTGTGTAAACCCAGGTTGTCCAGAGACTTGTGCTAGATATCACTCTGCATCTCTGGCAGGTCTAGGATAGGAACAGAGCAGTGATGCCACAGATTATGGACTCAAACTGGACCATTGTTAATGCTGTGTGCTGGATACATGTCCTAGCTGGTGGGAATAAACTACCTGACTATAACTTGGGTGTGCCCAGGGTCCAGTACTGAAGACTCCCAACACAGGCAGTGATCACTTGTTTATTCTCTCAGAGCCTGAGATTTGGTGGTTGGAGAGGGAGCTGCTCCTGTCCTTGATCGCTCTCCCTGATGTTTGCTGGAGAAAACACTGTCAGTCTGCAGCTTCCTTTGTGCTTGGAGAGGGAACAATGAGACAAAGGGTACAAATATTCCAACTCTATCCTATGAGGCTAGAGTCTACCGTGCTGCTTGGGACCCTCCAGCTATTTGTGGGCTTCTCAAAGTGGCTGTTCCTGTGATAGGTGTGGGCAGCGTCCCTGCAGGCAGGTCCTGTGTGTATACTTTCCCTCTTTTAAACTCCTATGTGTATGTTTTGTCTCTTCTTTCAAATTTATTTTTGATATCAAGGAGTATGATCTTTTTCGAGTTACTTGTGGTTTTAGTTGATCTTGTCTTAGTCAGACTTGACTTCTCTATTCAGCCTTGTTGGATCTCTAAGGGTAACATATTTTTTTTTAATATTTGAGAGAGTATTTAAGTTTTTGGAAACATAAGAGTGCATTATTGAATAAAATAAGAATAAATACCAAGTTAAACATAAACCTCTTACATAAACCATATACATGAAAAACTAAAACTAGTAGTCCTAAAATGCTACTTTGGGATCAGATTATGTGCCATCTACAGTAATATATAGATTATACTCCAGAATTTCACATAGCTAATAAAACACTGACAAATACATTGAATTTTCAGTTTTAGAAAGAATATACAAGGATAATTTTAAAGTAAGTTAGAATGAGGAATTAATGGTGTTGGTGAAATTAGTTGTGATAAATCTATAGAGAGGTAAAGAATTTTAAAATAAGGTGAAGACAATGTTCAATAGAAAGCAAGGCCATGGTTTCAGAAATCTCTTGTTTTCAATTAAGAACTCAGATTTATTATTAAAGGACTTTACACAAACAACAATCTGACCTATGTGGTCACACTGGTGAATTCTGTCAGAAATTAAAGAAGAAATAATACAGGCAATATAAAACCTTTTGGAATACAGAAAAGGTGGACATACTTTCTTACTCACTTCAAGAGGCTTAAAGGTAAAATTTAAAAGGATTTTGTGATTAGAGATGGGAAGTGAAAGAGAAATCAAAATTAGTATAGGCGCACCTTCATTTTGGCTGGTGGCTATTTATTGCTATAGGAAATATAATTAAGAACAAATTTATGAGGCTCCCCCAGCCCCCCGCGCCTTGCGCCCAGGCAGCCAGTTCTCCGGGAGCGGCAGGGCTCCTGGGTCCGAGTGTGGGCCGGACTCATACCACCGCGATTCCCAGCCGAAAAGCGCACACAGAGCCAGGTAGGCCGCACCCAATCCCGGAGGCCAG